>NW_007578223.1:215854-286373 GCF_000690725.1 Stegastes partitus
AGGAGCATGGCAGTGGATCAGCTGACGCCAGCCAATCAGAGGGCCACGAGTCAAAGCAGACGGCAAGAATGGTTTCACAGAAACAGACTCAGAGCAAGACTCAGGTGTGGTAAATTTGTTTTACTACTCCCACTTCAGCCTCTCTCAGTTTCTCTCAGGTTTAAATAAATCAAATTTCTTTCCCTGCTTCTTATTCCAGAGCTTCAAAAGAAAACCCGGCCAAGCAGACAACGAGCGTTCGACAGGCGACTACAATGAGCGTGTCAACAAGCGTCTGCGTACGGTGGAGAGCAGTAAGGATCGCACCGAAGACAACAGGCAGAGTGACGCCCAGCAGGAGTCCGACTTGTATGAGCACATCAAACAGGGGGAGACAGCCTACGACACTCAGACATACGGTCAGCGATCAGACACACACCAAACACACTGAGAGTGGAAATTTCAGTTGCCATTTTTCTTATAACAGTGTTTAACATTGTTTGGTTTCACCCCATATTCAAGCAGATGATTAAATGTCATGTTTGCTGGTCTTTCTGTTTCCAGATGTTGCCAGTGCAGACCAGCAGAAAGCAGCAGGACCTCAGCAGGACCAAGATGAAGATCAAAATGATGAGGATGTCGCCATGGAAACAGAGAACCAGGAAGAAGAACTTCAGGCCGCTGAGGTCCAGGAGTTAAAACCTGAGCAGCTGGACTCTTCCAAAGCATCCCAGAAAGGTGTTGTAGTTTTACCAACTCTCTGTGTTTATGCTGGTTTTTGAATCACAGTTTAGTGAAACTGACATATCCTGACTGCTCTTATTGTTGCAGGTGTAGACAGCAGAGAGATGGAGGTGCAGAGGCAGGGAGATGAGGAGGAGGAAGAGAAGTGTAAGGACCGACAACAACCCAGAGAAGAAGACAGAGCAGAGAGAAGCACAGAATCCACGATTCACACTATTGCTGATCTGTTGCTGGAGACTATGCAGGTAAACACCGAACACCTGCTTTGAAATTATATTCATCCTCACAGGTGGCTTTGTTAGAAGTTATTTTAAAAGTTTTATGCAATATGAATAATGTAATCAAACTACAAACAGCATCAGAAGACAGTAAGAACAGATTGTTTTGTTTGTTTTCTTTATCCATGTATTTTAAAAACTGTCGATCTGTTAGAACATCAGAGCAGGTTCTACTTTAGATCTTGTTACTACTACATTTTGTGCTTGTGCTTGGCATGACCTGAAACAGGTATTACATTATGATTTATCCGATATTATCAAGGTTTAATAGATTTAAGTTTAATGTGGTGAACTCTGCTGAAACCCTGTATTCAGATCACAGTGTCTGGTTCTAAATGAAAACATCAGCTCTCTGCCTACATACATCTGCAGGTAACAATGTTTGTGTTTCTGCAGAAATCAGAGAGAGACCCCGAAGAGATCAGGAGGGAGATGGAGCTGCAGCTGGAGGCCTGGCACAAACTGGCTCCAGGGACTCATGAGGAGGTGAGTCTGACCTGAGATCTGCTCTAAAGTCAAACTTGAAGACAATTTCTGGAAGATTAGGCAATTCAGTTCCTCTGAATGTCGTTTTCTGCATATATGAAATCCATCAGTTGTAAAAGGCTGGCTGCTCCATCCTGATTCCTGGATGCTGCATTGCAACGCTGCAGAAAATCCTAGCCTATTTAGCCAATTTGAACTAGTTCCTGCAGAGAAAATGCAGGTAGGGAAGTTGAGTTCCTCAAAAAGTTCCTTTTACGGTCTCACCTGTGTTGTGCTGAGATTTATGCATCGCTGTGGTTTAATTATTCATCTTAGATCTTCTACACTTAAAAAAAATCAAACATGCACATCTTCAGAAATTATGATCACTGGCTCTATCCAAATGTCAACTGTGTAATACTGGTTGTTATCTCATGCTGTCGTCTTGGTTGTGTTCCAGGAGAGTGCAGCAGCATCCATGTGGCATCAGTACCAGACTCTGACCTCGGCTCTCTCCCAGCAGCTGTGCGAGCAGCTCCGCCTCATCCTAGAGCCCACACAGGCCGCCAAACTCAAGTCTGTACCAACACACTTCTCCCTGAACTATTAACCTTTTGCATACACCTTTTTATGTGTTTTGTCCTGATTTTGTCTCCAGTAGTGAAACTGACAGCTCATTGTTTACCTGTTTTCATGTTGAACAGAGAGGTGGATGCTTGTGCTTACATGTATGTGTGATATTTCACTGCTCCTCAGAGGTGACTACCGCACGGGGAAGCGTCTGAACATGAGGAAGGTGATCCCCTACATTGCCAGTCAGTTCCGCAAAGACAAAATCTGGCTGCGGAGGACGAAGCCCAGCAAGAGAGAATATCAGATCTGTTTGGCTGTGGACGACTCCTCCAGCATGGTGGACAACCACTCCAAACAGGTCAGACAGCCCTCATGTGTTGCCTCATTTACTGCTTTGCATTGCTGCTCCTGTGGCGTGTCCACATTTATTCTGTTGAATAAATGGAAGAAACATTTAATGATAACGGTGTATTTTGTACAGCTGCATGCCAAATGTTAGAAAACGTTCATAAATAAGCAGGACTTTCGCACACACTGCAGTTGCTGCTTATTTTAGGCACGTTTCACCTCCAAAATCAACAAAAGTAGAATTTCCTGGGCTGTCTAACGGCTTGCTTACATTTGTACAGAACTGGACACATCCTTCAATTGTCTGCACACACACACACACACACACAAAAAAATTCTAGTAAATGTCTCACAAATCAATTCCTGCTGTCCTGTCTGTGTGTGGTACAGCTGGCATTTGAATCCCTGTCAGTGATCATCAACGCCCTCACTCTGCTGGAGGTCGGACAGGTGTCAGTGTGCAGGTGAGAACATTCACTATGTTTGTCAGTTTCTTCATATATGTTTGCACAAAGTGATGAGATAAATGGACAGAAATTTAAAGTAATATGGAGTCACGTAGCAAATATTAACGTGTGTTTTCTGCTCATGTGTCCAGTTTTGGGGAGCAGGTGCAGCTACTGCATCCCTTCCAGCAGCAGTTTAATGACGAGTCGGGGGCTCGGATTCTCAGACTTTGTCAGTTCCAGCAGAAGAAGACCAGAATAGCACAGGTGGGAATCCTCCATCTACTTCCCTTTACCTCAATCTTGTGTGGCAGATGAACTATTATCAGAATTCGGGGGGAAAAAACAAAAAAAACTTCCAAAAACTAACAAAGTGCTTTACATGAGATACAGTTATGATGCTTATTTTGTAATGTTGAAGAGATGACTGGTGCTGAACATGAACAATGCTACACAAATAGCTGCTGCAGATGAAAACAAGGAGAAGGTAGTCCATTATGTTGGTAAGAGAAAGACATAGTAAGAGTTCAGCTCCCCCAAAGAGGACATAGAAGATATTAAAATATTTTATTTTCCTAATTTTTTTAACCTGCTGTAGATAAATATGTAACTTTAAATTGAGCTCTGTAGTTTTCAAACAGGAAAAACGCTGCTGACCCCTCCAGCCCCTGTACTCGTGACAGAGAGGCCTGTTTAGTAATCATATGAGCCCAGTTCACATCAATTGATTATTGATTTCACTCTGAAATACTGCTGCGTACAGCCAGGAACTATTGGCAGAAATGTGAATTCAGCATCAGTCAGTTTATGTACTTGTATATTATTGTAGATCTAATTTGTTGATTTTTGGATGGTTTTCTTTGACTGCTACGACTGTGAAGAAGATATTTAAATTGTTTTCTGTGGAACACTGAAAAGTCTTACATTAAATGTGATGAACAGTGCAGAAACCCTGATCACAGCCCTGTATGTGTGTATATGAAGTTTTACCATTACAGTGTCGCTTGTGGTTAAAACTCTTCTACTCTCTCCCTTTGTGTTTCTCCCTCACAGTTTTTGGAAACCTCTACGAAAATGTTTCTAGCAGCACGTCAGCAGACCCCAGGATCTCTGAACTTGGGTAAAGACTCACTACCTCTTGGCTTATTTTGCTCACATGCTGCTGTGACTACTGGTCCACAATTTATTTATTTTTTTTTTTTATGGCTGATGATGAAATTTAGAGAGCAGGACGACCAATGATCAATATGCAGTGCCAATATTGTGTAGCTGCTGTTTGTTTGCATTTGATAAAAGACTACAATTTACTAATATTAAGAAATGAGACACAACATTGCTGAGCATAAATCTGTTATTGTCTGCATTACTCAAGTAGATCAGAAGTCTTTCTGCAGTGCACTATTTTAAGCTGAAAAAAAGAATATATCAACTAAATAAATGTCCACAGGGGATCAACAACTAAACTTAAAATGACAAAGTTTTAGAGCACCTAGTAGTAGCATTTATCAGCAAATAGTAGCATATCGTATTCACATTGTGGTAAGGCGTCAAGCAAAGAGCAACCCGGTCAAATATGTGTGGACAGTACAGGTGAAATTCAGATCTCTTCTCCTCTCTGGTCTTTCTGCAAGCAAAGTTGGATCTTTCAGCTTAAAAGCGCTTGTTGTGGGACTGTGAA
Organism: Stegastes partitus; assembly: GCF_000690725.1. Classification (NCBI taxonomy): domain Eukaryota; kingdom Metazoa; phylum Chordata; class Actinopteri; family Pomacentridae; genus Stegastes; species Stegastes partitus. The sequence continues at coordinate 220,366 of NW_007578223.1, forward strand.
CACACTGAATAAACTCAGATTTCACTAGAGAAGTGGTAGGGCATTGATTCAGCATTTATATTGTATCTGCAAGTACACAAAGTGCTTGATGTTTGACCTAAACAAACAATGTGACACACAAAGTCAGTGTCAACTTTCAGTACAGTTTTCAGCCACTGGTGCAGAAACATTTGTCTCAAAAAAGTATTGATAATCAATACCTAAGTCTAATCATGCAAATATCCAATTCTGTTTAACATATCTTTTGGGTGATAAAAGATGAAGTTCTTGCCAGTTAGTGTGTCTGCTTGGAAACTAATTTTTCTTTTGTGCTTAACCTGTGTGCTGCTGAGTAAATGGAGTCAGGGCCCAGATCGTATCAGCTGTCCAATAAACCAGCCTTCAGAGCAACACACAGATACACAGCAGCTCCAGGATCTGAGCCAGGCGCTCTGAGGTTAACGCTGGTTATTGACTAAGCCATGCAAAGCCCTGGTGGAGCTAAGATTTCCTTTTCATGGGGCTCAGATACAGGCAGCATTATGAAGGAGCTCAGGCCTTTTAGTCAGCAGCTAAGCCTGAAAACACTGACCCCAAAACTGCACTGGAAGCTGCAGTACTGTGGAATTTCTGCAGTAATGTGTGTGCAACTGTGATAAAAGGCTTATTGTGGTTGTGAATCAGCAGCAGCAGACTCTGCTCTTTTCAGATAAACCTTCAGCAACGCGCAAGAGACTAATATTCAGTGTAAGAGATAAAACATGATCAAAAATCTTCTTTTCACCCTGTAGAGCTGCACTAATAAACATTTTTGTAAAATGATGTGAAAGGAATCCCCACAGAGACTCATCACCCAGTTCTTAAAAGGCACAAAGGAGCCTTTAGTCTCTTTACAATGATTGTTGTGGTTTCTGGCCAGATAATTTAGCTCTCCTCATCCTTACTTACAGCATTAAGAAAATTTGATAATCCCATTTTACATGACTCTACCTGCCCAGCATTATAAAACCAGCTGAGTTAGCGACGAGCTGGTGCAATGTAGATTTAAAGAGGATTCAAAAGAGGTGCTGAAGGAGCAGGAGCTGTGTAGTGAAGCTAGAGGTCATTAGATGGACACAAGCATAACTCCAAATGAATGATCTTATTGCTGTATCTGATGTAGACAACTTTTTTGCTAACATGTTGACTGTAACAACTTGGTAATCACTTGTTAAATGGTTCAGCTTTCAACATACTTTAACAAAAAACTACAAAAACAATCTGCATCATCAACAATGCATCATTTATAACTGTCATAGATTCGTCCAATCCAACATTCAAGAGCATTTGTTGCTATTTTTCATAAATGTTACCAATAAGTTAGCTGTCTAAGTAGGAAAGTGATGTCTCCATCCTAATCCCACCTACTTTTCTGGTCCCATTAGTGAGAACCAGCACTAGACCTGTTTGAATCACTGAATAAATCAGAGGGGTGGTGGGAGTTCAGAGACTAGACCTTACCCTAAAGGCTCATTTTTCTCTTTTGAGCCTCGTCTTCTCCGTCCTCCTGTGTGTGACCAAGAAATCAGTCTTAGCAGGATTTTTCGATTCTGAAAGAGCATTTATGAAGAAAGAGGAGGTTTCCTGTAAGAGCTATGAGCAAGGATGCCACATCATCACCTCAGATCATTAGATACAATGTAGGCTGGAGCAAAAGAATGGACAGATGATGCAGTTGTACAGCACGTAATATTTCATAGATTTGATGTTTCTGAAGCAAGGATTTCTCATTATGTGTGATGTCAACTCCTCTCTGCTCGTGTCTCAGGTGAGGAGAAGAATCAAGGATGTTGAATCAGAGTTAGGAGAGGGGCTGGTTTTGCTGACCATAGTTTTGTGTCAGTGCATGGTGACCTCGTGTTGGGTGTCCTCAGAGATCCACCCTAAATTGCTGGTGTTCTGCCTGCAGTCACAGCAAGTTGCTTTTGGGTAGCTGCAGAGAGCTGAGGTTGGACTCATAGAACTGTGTAGTAAATCTGGTAGTTGAAGGTTTTTTTCACAATCTGTAGACACTTCTGTGGAAGTCACTGTCACTACTTTGCACTGAGGCTGAAGTTGAGCCTTGCATTGGCACCATTAATGCAATAATGTTATTTATTCCATCGATCTCTCTCAAGTCACACTCCTACTTTATTCATTTTTCACTCCTTTCCTTTATTTTTTCTCTCTAATACATATTTTTATTCTACAAATGCTGCTTTAACAGTTGACAGTCTAAACTGCCAAATATGAAAGCAGCTGGAATCTGGAGGAAGAAAAACTGACTTCTTCTAATGCAAAATCTAAATAAAAAAAAAATAAAATGCACTGCACTGTATGTCGTGCTAAAAATTACAATAAAAAGAGAACATGTGGTTCCTGCAAACAAGCCTATTTCATCAGCCACCTGAAGCAGATGCTATAAACCAACCTGTGACGTCCCTCCACAGAGACAGCTCAGCTGCTGGTCATCGTGTCTGACGGCAGAGGTTTGTTCCTGGAGGGGAAGGAGCGAGTGATGGCAGCTGTGCGAGCAGCACGCGGCGCCAACGTCTTCGTCATGTTCGTGGTGCTGGACAACCCCAACTCACGGGTAAGAGGAGAACAATTCGAACTTTTAAAAAAAATGTTCTAAATCTCCAGACACAAAGCGTAACTGAACCCCGGTGCTCTGCTGCAGGACTCCATCCTGGACATCAAGGTGCCCATATTCAAAGGACCGGGAGAAATGCCAGAGATCCGCTCCTACATGGACGAGTTCCCATTCCCCTTCTACGTCATCCTACGAGATGTCAACGCCTTGCCGGAGACCCTGAGTGACGCTCTCAGGCAGTGGTTTGAACTCGTCACGTCAGCTGACCAATAAGACCAATGGGAAGCCAACTTTTACAGGAAGGAAGGAAAAAAAAAAAAGGGCAGCAGCCAACTGCACAATGCCATTCTGCTGCTAGCCTCTCAGCTGAAAAACAAGACTGAAACAAACAAGAGAGACTCGCCGCTGTACATGTGCCTTTATTTTCTTATTTTTACTGTAGATTTTAGTAGTTTGATAGCGACCTTTGCTGTTTTGTCTTTATCAGGGGAATTCAGTTTCTTTTGTAATGTAACAAGGATTGCTTTAACTTGCACGTCTGAGATGAAATAATAGGAACAAAAATGTGATTTCCCTGCGTATGAAACGCGTCAGTGAAGTGTCAGTAAATACCTCTGTCCCCCCTCCCCATGTATGATAAGCCCCGATTCACGTTTGGATGTTTTAGTCAGTGTTATGAACATCATCAAATCATCCATTTTAAGTGTGAACGCAGCAGCAGATGCGCAGAGCCGCAGGACTGAGCTTCCCAACACCTTGACTGAGCAGTAGCATGTTGTGACTGACTTTTACAGGAACTCATAAAATGTGCCTTGGAGAGAACAGTGTTGCATCTCACTTCACACCTGAACCAGCCGTCGTGGTGACGGATCAGAGGCGCAGTCACAGCTCTGTCAGGATTTTTACAGATTCACATCTCATGCACTTTGAAGCACAGCGGCTGCAGAGTCCAGTTTTGATAAAGGTGCCAGTAGAACCCCTTTTTTTTGTGGTCTTAAAGAAACATCTGCTATGTTCATTTTGAATCCATAGTGCGACACAGCTCATCACTGTGTCTCTTAGGAGAACGTGTTGAAGACATGAAGCGTTGAAACGTGTTTTGTTACGTGAACATACATGTTAGCAGACATATGGGTCGTATTTAAGAGGTTGTTTGCATCTGCCTGTTAAATCATGACGTGAATGATCCTGACAATAAATGGTTTACAAGGTTGCTCTGTCGTCTATCTCAGACATTATCTAAGCATAAATCGAACACTGGAGGAAAGTCCTTAAACTGCTCTGTGTTCCATTTTAACACCAAAACTTTTATTGGGAGTCGATTTATACCTTCTTTTTTTTTTTTTAGGGCATTTGCATTTAAATTAAAATCTTCATTTCAAACTTTAGAATAAGTCCAATACAAATTATTTACATCTTATATACAGTGTACATATATTTTACATAGCTGCTTTAGAACTACAGTAATATATTTTTGAATTAGTTTAGTTTTTGGGAAATTGTTTTAAAACATAACAGTACATGTAATAGAAATAAATGCTGAATATAGGATCTGACAATTAATCAACCCTTAATTTTCATATCCAATAAACTTTTATGCCTGAACTTTTTATATAGAGCAGGACAAAAGCTCACATTCTGGACAGAGAAGACATCTATTGAGAGAGGAGTTCAAGAACCATCTATGTTAAAGTGAAACAGCAGTCTGGAAACAGGAGGAGGGGATCCACAACACCATTTGTCAGGTATTTATAATGCAGTCTTAAGACTGTAAAAAAACTGGATCTCCACATCAGTCATTCAGAACTGAAGAAGCCTCTTGGATTAAAGCTAAACTGTCTTCAAAAACCATAACGCAAAGTCCGGTTGTCCTCTACTGAAAGCGTTTGACTGAACACTGACAACCTGCACAGAGAAAAATAGTAAAACTTGTTTTAGCATTTCAGATCACCAAACACAAGGTTAAAGGAAATTTTAGCCTGCTTAGTATTCAGTTGCAACACAATTATTTAGGTGTACTATATGTACATCTCTGAAGAATATGTCAGATCTAAGTCTTATCACTTGACAGTGAACGGCCATTTGTGCTATTTAGTGACAGTACAACTTGTACTTTCATCAATGTGCAGATAATTATAATGTGCATTATAAGGAAGAAGTCACAAGTGTGCAAAAACAGGGGTGTAATTTAGGTCATGAATAATGTCTTAATTTATGAAATGTCCCAGTGATCCAGAATCAGGCCCCTGCACCTGCAGGTAGCTGCAGTCCTGTAGTGTGCTGCGGTCCTCCGTCCACCAGGGGGAGACAAGCACCGGGTCAAACGCTCTGAGCTCCAGCACAACATCAGCCCGTGAGGCTCCTGTACTGAGTTGTTTCACAATCTGACAGAGATGACGGTGTCAAGGTTACCTACGGCAGCGCTTTCCTTAAAACAGGTAAATACGTACACCCGCAAGGTAAATACTAAACCGGTAACACATGGGTTGTTGACAGGCTAACAGCTAACGGTATTAGCTCGGTAGCTAATATATACAGTACTGCTAGCTAGCACCTGTTCTTTCATCTCTTGTATTAGCAAACGTTTGGGTCATTGCTTCCTCTTTAAAAGTCCTATAAAAATGCTTACCGCTGCTCTAAGAGCATTCACAGAATCTTTAAAGGCTCCTTTTTACTCTGGGAACAATTCATTTCATATGCTGCACAAAGAGTACAAGTTTAAACCATTTTTCTTAGTTGTGTCTTTCAGGTAGTCGGTGGGCGGCCATGTTTGTTTTGGTGCAGAAACAAGGGTGCAACTTGAGAGTCTTTTCAAAAAATTAGTTTTTTTTTTTGTAATTCAGTGGATTTATTGTTTTTAACCATATGGGCAGAAAAGTCTAGAGATGTCTACTGATCAAAGGAGCATGTTTTGAAACTTGGGCTTTTAAATGATAATGCTGAATTAATCATTCATATTTAAGATACACTTAAACCCAAAATTATTCACACCCATGCCAACTTCTGATTTATACTGAATTTTTATTTGACCAATAGGGTTTTTTCTACCGAGAAATGACCTAAACAAGTAGCAAAATCAAGACGACATTGTGTTATTAGTGCTAATAATCAGTTGTCTTGTCATATCATGTCTTTTTTTTTTTTTTTTTAAACTAAGAATGCCATGTTCCATAAGTATTTATAGTCGTTGAAATTAAGTTGTGTCGTAAAAACACAAGTTAGGGACATTGAGGAAAGCTAATGCAGTAGCTCTCTAGTCAGTTACTCATCAATTGCTAGTCATGGCTACAATCAGTTATCTCAGTAGGCTGCTATCAGGGTTCATCACTTAGAGAGAATTGCACATTGCTGCTGCTCACAAGACTAGGAAAGGCTATAAAGCCATATCCAAGTGTTTTAAAAGGGGTTTCACGCTGTAAAAAAAAAATCCCAGAATGCGGTAGGAAGCCTAAAACGAGCCCTCCTCTGGCAAGAATGGTGGTCGGAGAGGCCAACAAGTAGCCAAAGACCACCACTTCAGCAAACTATGCACAAGGCTGGTGTCCATGTGTACCAACCACAGGGAATTCCACTACTTCAAGACGTTCACACAAAACCTCATCTAGAAAAGCATTTGGTCAACGATTTTGCAGTCAGATGAGATGGAGTTGTTTGTACACAGAGATCTGGTTTGGTTTTTGTTTTTTTTTGTCACTTGATCTTGCCATAAATTCACTATAAATCAAAAGTTGTCATAGGTATGAATAATTTTGGGCTCAGCTGTACTTGAGTGTGGAGGTGAAGTTGATGGTAGTCATCAGATTCAAATAAATCACTAAATATACAGATGTTATTCATGAACAGGCTTTATTGGCGCTATCAGCTGAGTAAAATCACTAAAATCTCATTACTTTTAGTGTGATATTGAATTGCATAAACTTGTGTTAACCATCATGTTGGGTCCTAATTGTAGATGCTTTCCTCAGTTTCTACAGCGGCAGAAGGTTTTGGGGATTTACAGAAACATGCTGAAGACCATACGACAGGTACCGGATGAGACAGATAGGAAGTACCTGAGAGATTGGGCCAGAGACGAGTTCAAAAGGAATAAAAACGCCACAGAACAGGTAAAGAAAAAGCATCAATGTGCTGGCCTTTATATTACGAAACCAAGTTACTTAGAACTGCCTTACAATGTCTGCTGGATAGAGCAAAGTATGTATGACGCCGTCAAAACAGGACCATGGTAATCAAAATATGTGAAAAGTGTCTAAGACATTTGTCCTATCATTCAAGAAGATGGTCCTGATTGATGACTTTCATGTCTAGAAAGTCTTTAAAAAGGGAAGCTAATTGGAACTAGTCATGATTAGGACTGAAACATTTCTGAAAAATGTCTACTATCTGACAGACGCTGCAATTTGATTTGCGATTCAGGTTTTTGAAGTCAAGTTTCACTTTTATATTAATGGTATAAGAGGTAGAAAATAGACGATGTAGCATTACTAAATTAAATACCATCAAAAGCAAAACTGTCACATCGGGATGACAGCAGGCATTTGTAAAGCCATTGACATGAAAGTTTAGATTCTGCATCAGACGTGCTGCAAAATTTAGGAGTTGTATTTAGTAAATACCAAGACTGGTCTAATGTCAGCTATACACAGCGTGCCTGAATCTTATAGTATACAGTGATCAGTGGGCCAGATTAAATAACTTCTGAACATTTCAATCAAAGTAAATAAAATGGAATACATGCATTAGTCTAATTAATATCACACCTTATATATCAGAAATTGCAGCTTTTGTGATTTCCTAATTGCATTGTTTCAAATTTCATTTCAAAATCAATTCATTGTTCAGCCCTTGTCAAGACTAAAATGTGATTCATTTCAAAGTAAGCAATTGAACCTTGAGCTATACTTTTTTTGGATGTATTTTTCCCAGCCTGCTCTGCTTTGCCTACTATTTCAGTCTGTCCTCTTGTTATTGCTTCAGGATGCCATCCGCATGATGATCACACAAGCCAACAACCATCTGGAGGAGCTGCAGAAGTCTCTGGCGTTGGCTAGAAGTTAACAAGCTGCTCGAGTCCCTGCTGCGGACTGATCTAGACTAGTTCTCAATGAAGGCCATCATGTGGTCTGTGTGGACTCTACGTGCTGAGGTAACCATGGAAACAGAGGTTCCTCTCACTGTTGTGACGGGTCTTTGGCTGGGCTCCAGGATGGATGATGGTGACCGGGAGGCATCATCCTGCGTATTGTGTGGCACAGCGGTGATGATGGAGACGACTTGTGAGGCTCACTGAGCCCATCTGCCACATCAGTGTTGGTATTGTGTATATATGTTTATAATGTGTATTAAAATTAACTGAGAAACCACAGGCAGAATGATCATTTTTTAATACAAAATATGTTTTCTGGCATCATCAAACAGAGTGCATTATTCGTATCCATGGAACAGCAATACAGCAGACAGTAATACTGCAACTGAGCTTTCTTCATGCAACGTGTTCTAACAGAATTCAGCTTTAATGTCAGGGTTGACCTTTACAGGTACACAGGATTGGCAGGGAGTTAGCTGTTCAGAGCAGAATTTGGCTTGTTTGCTGTTGACAAACAGGAGAAGTGGACATGTGCTTACAGTGGCATTGTTTTCTGTGTAAAACAGCAAGTCTGGAGAGTCTTCTTTACCTTATTGTCTGTTGCATTGGGCTGTAAACACTTACACAGTCGGAGCTGAGTGCTTCCGTAAAGCTGGCGTGGCTGGCAGTGAGAGCAGGTATTTCATTCTTTGACTGCTAATGAAACTTGAGGACTTTGGGGGAGCTCCTAATGTCATCTCAAATCTGTGGAGGTATCCTGGAGTGTGCCACTAGAATTATTATAAACATCTACACTGTTAAATTATAATACACTAAAGTCAGCCCTTTTTGCAAAAATGTTTCATGTATTTATACTATAACTGCAACAAACAAAATAGCTACTGTACAAGTCTAATTCTTGTGGACATACTCCAGCTTTCCGTACAAATACACCATGCAGCAAAATCAGTTATTGATGCAGTCCAAGAAAAGCCTTCAGTAGGGTTTAACATACAGTGTCAGTTAAGCTACATTCTCATGAGTAAGTAAGTAGGTCGTTCCTCTAAATTCACAGGGTTGATTCTGTCATGCACATACCAACACAAAGCTTATTTTGCTGACAGCTTTCACTATGATCCACAGTGTACTTTAATTATGAAACATGTAGCTCACGGTGTTACAATGCAGAGTCTCGTGGGGTTAACTTTATAATGCGTGTGCACTTGTCTGGTGTGATGGAGTGAATCTATCCTATAAATAGCATGTTCCATTTTATTTTTATTTTTTTAACATCTACCTTAGCAGGTTTATTTACAACACAGTGTGAGAGCTGCCCTTGTTACTAAAGAACTGTATGTACACATCAACATAACAGGCCAGTGCTACCATGACAACCAACAGAGCAAGTGGTGTAAAAGTGGAACATTTTTTGGCGCTTGTTAAACTGAAACAGATGTGTTCCATTGTGTGATTCAGTGATCCACCCGTCCACACTGAATTCTGCAGAAGGATTTTTGTTGTGGCTGTTAAAATATAACCCCACGTAGGTTTTGGCAGCTTTTTTATGCACAGTGGATGAGGTGTGTGTTAGCAGTCGTCGTGTCTGTTAGTTCTCAGCATGCGCAGCTCGTCCTCCAGGTAGGTGATCCTCTCGATCAGAGCAGCTCTGTCGGCCTGAGCCCTCTGGTCGGCCTGCCAGCGAGCCTCCTGGACCTTCCTCTCGTACCAGCGCTCCATCTGCGTCGACACAGCCTCGAAAAAGTACTGGGTCACCTCCAGGGCGTGCATGTTGTCCCTCTCCTGAGCAAAGGAGGGCCCACTGGGCGGTTCTCCAAACACCTCCAGAGTCCTGACCCCTGTGGCCCCTCTGGACTTAGTCCTGCCGTGGGAGTGCTTCCTGTGGTGCTTCCCTCTGTCGCGGCCTCGCTCCCTCTCTCTGAGTACCGCATCGTTCTTGCTGCTGAAGCGGCGCTCTGTGGCTGGAGACAAGCTGCTGGCTCTGTGGATCCTGCCTCCTTTCGCCCTGTATTCCACTGTGTCGCCATCCTGCAGTTCCTGGTTCTTCCTCTGGGTGTCAGTGCAGATCACGGAGCGTTCCTTCGGCCGAACCACCTGGATAGATGACAGTGGGCTCTTTGCTGCCGCAGGAGAGGTGACCTCTGCATTATGAGCCTTATCACCATCTGTTTCGAGTTTAAAAGAGATTCAGTCACATTGTAACCACTGGTCATCCTGATGCTAATTAGCACTATAACTCTGAAACTAAACATCCTGCAGGCAACTCTGTGTCATGTTTTTGTCTTCCAGCACTGAGTACATAATTCTGTACCTGTTGCGAGCTAATATGAACAGGAGAACACTCAGGTTATGGTGCAAAGACGTTGATCTCTTAATGAACAATGAACATGTAGCAACTAAATAAATAAATTACACAACACATACAAAGGACACAGCTGATGTTCTAGATTTTTCTTGTTGTCAACTAACAACCAACCTACTGCAACTTCACTATTCTGTTAGTGTCTCTCATCCTCAACCCATTAATTCAGACATCTATAAAATCAGGACCCACATATATAAATGCTCAACAGAATTTGTTGAGGACAGCAGTGGATTAATCTACATTTGGTCCTTTAGTGGGTCTTTGGAGAAGCAGGACAGTGTGTGTGGGAAGCTACAGTGAGTAGGAATATGTACGACTGTGCATTAGTGCAGCTCATTGATGTTTACAACAGAGCTCTGTGACAGGAAGGAGATTTATCAGGGTTAATTTGACTGTGTACAAGATGAGAATAACAACAATGTTGCCTGCATTATTCATGACTGCAGCAAAACTGGAAAAGCTGAAATTTGACTTCAATCACTCAAGACATTTGCTACTGTCAATCTTAATGTTTGACAATTTTAAACTAAATTTAGAATTATTGCAAACCTTTTTAGATAAATGCGTGACTATGCAACACTAAAAATCTTTAGTTGAGTAAGGCTACCATCCAGTACAGTGTACTTCAACTACGTATCTAAATATACGCACGTGCTTGTAATAACAATGACCAAAGCTGAGGTTAAACAAGGGAGAGGGTTAGAAAGTTAGAAAATTAAATGGTGGGGGTTCTTTATTAGTCACCTATGAGCCATTTGGAGATAATTACAGTCTATTTTAGCATTCATTTCTTGTCTGTAACTTCACTAATCACTGATTTGGAAAGAGGAGCAATAGACGAGGCAATAACTCTGTCTACTAGTCCATGAGGAAACTGTTCAGAGGTTTCTTGATTTAATACCTGGCGAACTCTCCACATGAACCACAAAGTAGTGGTTGGATGATCCGCCCTCTGCCAGGCTGGGTTCCCCCTGGCTGGACTCCCCCCGGCAGGACTCCAGGAGTGTGGGGCTGTTGTGGAGCTCCAGGCCCTGGGAGCTACCTCCCTGTCCAGCGGGCAGCACTGTGAGGCCGGCTCCGTCCACTTCGTTCAGACCCTCAGATGCTGAGGAGGAGCGCTGCAGCTTGGTGCTGCCAGGGTCCCCTGTGAAGCGAAACTCCATGTTCTGCAGTTTGGACAGACACCAGCTCTTGAGCTCACTGGCCAGAGACGCCTGCTTAAATGACAGAATCACATGGAACAGGTATGTTACTGAAGGAACTACTGTCAACATATCAGATTTGTTTAGGCAAGGTAGCATTAGTCCATCACAGTAAGAAATATAAAGCCACAACCACATATAGCTTTTTTTTTTTTTTTTTAAATCAACAACTGATAGTTTCCTTTAATATTTGATTACCTGTTCATTGATTATGTCAGAAATGACTACTAATTTTGTCTGCGCAACAATGAATAACCCGAAAGATGTGGAGTTTACTATCACAGAAGACGAAAGAATATTTGGCATTTTGGCTGAAAAACAAAATGCTATAAATGATAAATCAGCTATCAAAAGTGTTGCCAGTTTTCTGTCATCATTCCATCTCTAAAGCACTGGTTGGTTTGAGGAAAATAAGCAAAGTGACATGTGCAATATACAAAATCAGCAACAAACTCCTGCTCTATGGTCCTGTAGGAGATTAACTGGCCATGTCCTCCCATCTATTTTGTTCCTTCAGGAACAAATAGCTCTTACACTCTGTGATGGCCTCATGCAGCAGCAGATTTAAAATCAGTATACACACTCCAAGATGTAAGTCTTGTTCCTTCCTGTTACATTTACTGATGCTATTTGGAATAATATTCAGGATAGAACGGGTTTCCACAGTCGGAGTTGCGCTGCTGAGCGGGCTGACTGCTGCTGGTGTTACCTGTCTCTTCTCTGCCTCCAGTCGCTCCTGCAGGGCTCGCTGCTCGATCCTCTGCAGACACTCGCTCCTCTCCGCTGATACCCTCTCCACAGTCATCTTATCAAGAGCTCGGATCTTATGGCAAAAAAAAAAAATCACAACAGATGACAGGGAGGCAGGGCCAGCAGCATCAAAGGACCTTCTGGTTTGTTATTTCTGCTCCTCTCCATGTTCTGCCTGACATGCTCAACAGAAGGTGTTTTTTTTCTCATTCACTGTGCAAGTAGATTCAAAGGGGAGGCTGCACTAAAAGATCAAAAGTAGACACAGTCCAATGTATTGTAGATGTCACAGTTTAAATGAAGATTTTTCTATTGTTATGGACGACAAAATCCACACGTTAGGCCTACATGCTGCCTATATTCAAAGACACTGTCAGCTTTGTTGTTTGTTACTTCTGTTTATTAGCCAGTAGGAATATTATTTGTTGGTGATGGACACAAGACTTTGCATACCGTTAAATATCAGTATTCTCTTTTCACTACTATTTACCTGTTTTAAATGAACATTTGCTACCGCGGCCCAGTCAGCTGCAGCTTCCAGTCTCTCAGCCTAAGACTTGTTTAACTTTCCACTCCAGTGTTTAACTTTGGGGATGGCATACCTGCTTCTGTTGTTGTTCTGATCTCATTGATTATGCATTCCTGCTTACATCCACTGTTGTGTTTTCTCAGGCAACAGTGACGCAGTGACTACATGCATGAACAACTCTGCAATCTGATAGAGGCTCTTATCTGAAGCATCGTACAGGACTGTGTGAGTGTGCATTATGCATGTGGGTGGCTCCAGGGGGAGACGAAGCCCCTGCACATGTTCCACAGCCTTTTCAGTCACACCAGAGCGGTTCTGTCTCTGTTGAGCCATGCAGAGTCACGGTGAGAAAGCTTTATTAGATGCTATGTGAACTCCATGTCATGCTAGAGACCATTTCTGGACTGATTAAGGTGTTCACAGCGAGTATATCTAGTTAAAACTTCACCAACAGTCCTACCTATGCTTACTTTCAGCGGAAGAACTACTCCTGATGGAGTTTTACTTGTTAACTAGGGCTTCTTTTTTTCTTTTTTTTTTTTTTTGACAACTAGTCCTAGAAGAGTATTTATGGCCAGTTAACACTGATTTTGCTACCTTGAAATGCTTCACATACACAAGTCCAAAGTGGTTTATTTAAACTTTGGTTCGAGTACAAGATCTGACAAAATGGACTTCTTTCATTTTAATATAAGCTGAAAAATAAATTTAAAAGTCACTACATGGGTCATTCTATCTCAAATCATCAAATTTTTATAACAATTTCTGATCTCTTTGATTTGCCTGAAAAGTATGAACATGTATAAAGATATTTGTGGAATTTTAGCAAAATTTTTCATATACTTTTCAAGATATCTTTTTTTTTTTTTTTTTTTTTTTTTAATACCTGTCGATCCACTTCAATGTGTTTTCTTTTGGCTTTGAAATTTCAAGCTTTGTTTGAAAGACATTGAAAGACAATATCTCTGGAACTATAACAGATAAAAGCCTGGAATTTTGACTGCTTTGCATCAAGGATCCAGAATCTGCAACAGCAGACAAGTAGATCAAACAGTCTCTGATTATAGATGAGTTGAAATGTGAGAAATAATGATGTCATCAGTGAAAGTCCCATCTTTGAGCACACATTAACAAAACAATTGTTAACCGAGAAGTCAACTATTGTTTATTTCTGAACGATATGCAGTTGCGTGTTACAATAAAACAAAACATATAATACTTTTTAATATGAAATACCTTTCCTCATATTTCAACACACCCATTAATAGAGATTAATGTTTCAGAGTCTGAATCAATGGTACCATAAGAAACAGTTAAAATTTCAAGCTCATCTCTATTAGTTTCTGGAAAATTGTTGATAATAGCCCGAAATTTCAATGTCCTTAAAAATGTGCAGAAAATGGGTTTGCTCATTCATGTTTTAGTACAAAGTGTAATGGGTGGTGAAAAAAATAAATCTTTGGAGGCAATGGTAGAGTAGCTAAACTGTCACAAAAGAAAGCTAAAAAAAAAAATGAGGCAGTGCAGGAGTCTTGGAGTAAATGTGTCCTATCCTCAGTGAAGCAGGGTGCAACGAGCTGCAGTGTGTAAATATGTGCACGTTACCTGGTGTTTGTTCTTGCGATCCATCTGGCCCATCTTGCAGTTCATCAGGTCTTGGACGGTGTTGATCTCAGTCTTCATCTCCTCCTTGGTGGCTTCCAGCTGGTTTTCCAGTTTATTGATGAGAGGTTCACAGCGGCAGCCATTCAGCGGAGCCTGCAACACATCCAGCAGTTTATATTTACTGTACTGAAACATGTACTGGATAAGAATTATACTAAATAAGAAGTACAACTAAACTACGTGAATAATAGTCTTGACTGAACAGGGGTCAGTTTGTCGTCCTACCTGCATGATCTTGCCATCTTTGCCTCGGTACAGTGTGTAGAGCTGATAGGCTTTGTAGTTGTGCGGAGGGATGGCTGGGTGAGGGGAGAGTCCTCGCAGTTTACCTTTCCTCTTGTGAAGGGCTTCGTTGTGCTTGGTCTCTCTGCGGCGGAGAGGGTCGGACAGAGACGGCTGCAACAGCAACACCACCTGAGGTTAGCAATTATTACAATTCTTTCATTTGATGATACAGGATACAAGTCTGCTCATTGTTCTCCCCTGTGCATAAATATCCTCCATCCTTAAATTCAGGATCCTACCTTTTCTCTCTGCTTCCTGTTCTTTCCCCTCCTGGTGTTTGACTCGGTCACCTCTGTGTGTTTGCATGCAGCTCGGTCGCTGCTCTGGGTGTCGTCTGCAGCAGATGCACTGTCCTGCAGGAAGCAGGAAGAGGGAAAGTTCAACACAGCGGTTTCCTGGATGTTTTTGGATGTTTTACCACTCAGGAAATTGAAAAATCGTAAAAATTTAAGTGAGAAAGATCCTCAGCGAATGTTAAGGTTTCAACAAACATGTATTTTGTGTCGAAAACAATGCATAAAGCATCTAAAATATCTTAGGCGTTAAAGTGAAGTGTTGGCTTTGAAAATCACACAATGTAAACACAATATATGTAGAGTCCTGGAGTGTGAAACAAGATGCTTTTTCTAACCTTAGAAAAGGGGAATGAAGTTCATGCACACTGGATATAATGCATGTATTTAAATTGATGTTTCTTCCCTGTCAAACTAAACAAGGTGAGCCCGTAGGTCCAGGCAGGAAACATCCACATTTGTCAGAAATATACCAAAACAAAAATATGCACACAAACAAACTAGTGGGGTGAGGCTTTTTGGGGGGCGGGGTTGAAAGTTTTTGATAAGTAATCAAATATGAGTGACCAGAGAGGTTTCCACTTTGGGCAGCTGGTGGGTGAGAGGACCTGTTTCCTGTTTACAGAGAGGACACTCCCAGGAAAAAGGCAGAGGATTTGGTACAGAAGCTTCAAGCACAGAGATTTGTACCCTTTGTACAAAACACAACTGCTGACGGTTGCATAAAATTACAGTCTGTCTCCAACAGAAACTTATTCTTTTTAGTCAGAAACTGACTAAAAGTCAAAATAAAACAACTAAATAGCAACTGTGGAATTTGGTCAAAGCATTAATACTTCTTTCAGTAAATCTACAAAGAATCAGTGTTAACCCTCTGACCCTCAAGAGTTTTTTCTGCTTCTATTACATTTTTACTACAATATAAAGACCTGCACCACTATGGAAGCAGCGCAACCATGGCTAGAAGTAGAGAGATCTCAAAAATGCATGTTCAAGCATCATCTTAAAGTTCAAAATATAGCAGTTCTTTTTTTGTTTATACAGCTGCTGGCTCTGACAAATGATGTAGTTTCTGTGATTTTGTAAAAAAAAAAAAAACAAATGCCTTACAAACCCACCAGCAGGTTTTGGGGTTCAGGTGGATGAATAAAAAGAACAACTAATACCCTTTAGGCTTGAGCATTTACATATAATCAAAATGCAAGATAATACAAGCTAAGGTGTTACTATTGTGCATTTGTGGGTTACCACAGGAAATCAGTTTGTATGCTTACATTCTGTTAAATCAGGATGAATTGCAGCGTAGTTAGGCAATACGCTGGATCAGTTCGAAAGAAGAGACAAACTCATTCTGCTCTTACTTCATTGCTGGAAACTAAAGACTCTTTTCCTAAGTACGCTCACTCCACAACCCTCTGTGTTCACCTCTCCTCCACACTGATTTTCGTAGTTTTTTTTTTTCATATTTTTGCTAAATTCTGCATTTATTATTTTGACAAATAGGTCCAGTATTTACCTTACAGGGTAACATCTCGTCTCTGGGCACCGACTGAGCTCTGCCTTCTGCCTTCAGCTTGTCTCTCCTCTTCCTCACACTCCTGCCTCGCACAAAACTCTGCACCTGAACAAACACAGGGAGATAAAATTCCTGGAATTAAACTGAAATCATCGTGAAGGATAAATGGACAAAACAAGACAGCACTGCAAATGTTCATTTTATATATGCACACACTGCGGGTCACAATTAAGCAAGAGTTTACTGTCCAGGTTAAAAAAAAGAAAAAAGAAAAGAAAAAAAAGGATGTGAATTCTTCAAAGACAAATTTCTACCTAGTTTTAATGTCCCCACCTGCAATTACCACTAATCAAATTGCTCTTTCTGTGAGCACAGCTTAAGTAGTAGCTTTAAGGAGTTGTCAGTAGTAATCTGAAAGTAATTAGAAAAACACTATGAATATGTGATTAACACAGTGTTTCCACTGCAACCAAACGTAGTCAGATTTTCACCTAAAATTATGAGATCAATTTATGGAATTGTGACACTTGGACAAAAGCTTTTTAAAATAAATAAACAAAATTACCATCCCAAGGCTCTGTTTGTCTAAGATGCATTTATTTTATAACTGCAGAACCTCCCGTGCAGTTCAGTATGTGTGCAATATTTCTTTTTGGGGATATTTGTATTCTGGTAAAACTTTTCTTTACCTGCCAAACAACAGACATTATGTTAGATCACCTTTCCAGTTAATTATCGTATTTATCCAAGCATTACTGATAGTCCATACATTGTCCATACTGTTGTATTTTCTGGTATTGTGATGCATATTTCAAGA
Organism: Stegastes partitus; assembly: GCF_000690725.1. Classification (NCBI taxonomy): domain Eukaryota; kingdom Metazoa; phylum Chordata; class Actinopteri; family Pomacentridae; genus Stegastes; species Stegastes partitus. The sequence goes on from NW_007578223.1 coordinate 237,461, forward strand.
GCAGAGCAAGGTTTTCTCTGTTCTACTGAACGATATGCCTAATTTAACAAGGTGGTCAAAAAAATCTTTGATCATTTACAACAGATTGAGAACAGCTACATATTTATGGCAAATGCAATAAAGCATTAAATACAATAAATTACTTTACCCACAGCTCTGACCATGGACTCACATGCCAGTGGTCATAGCAAGAAATGTAAATGTTTGGCAGTGTAATATAGGAAAATGAGCAGACATATAGAATAAAAAGACAAATAAAACCATGAAAAGAAAAACAATACATGTTACATATTTCATATCATACTATGAAAAGCAGCATCAAATGTGCATCAAATTCGATTTATTTTACTCACTTTTTCTTTATTCATGATGCTTACATGTTAAATTAATGAGTGGCATAGCAAAAAATTATATATGTATTAATGGTTAAGCTAACAATCTGACTGGCACTCTAAAGATATGTCAAAATGACAATTTGCAACCTTTACGCAATGGTTTTGGTAAACCCAGCATGGTTCACAAGTGCTTAAGTTGTTTTAGTTTCTCATTTTAAATGGAAGACAAAATGAAAAGTTTGCCAGGCATCATCCTGACACAAGCAAAGGATGACTTCAACTCTTGCAGAGTTTGCTTATAGAGCTGAAAGTCAAAGCTGATGCAACGCTACATCATCACCTGTGGTGTCAATATTATCTGATGCAATGTGTAAGAAATACTGCCGTATACTTCGGTTATTTGGATGACAGTTACAGTTTTAAGGGGTGATGTTTTGTTTATGAACCCTTGCACTGGTCAGGCTGGGAGTTTACCTGTGGAGCTTTGGTCAGGAGAAGAGCCACATCGGGGTTGTTGTGTTCTCTGGCCTGGTCCAAAGCTGTTTGACCTGCCTGCAGAAACACACAAATGCATTTCCAAATCAAAGCAGCTTAATGAGGACACGGCAGGTATGTTTTGTCTGTCTTGATTGTGTGTCTATTTCTCTCCCTTCCAGCCCTCTGTCCAAACTTAAAATACATTGTTCTCCCCAAAACAGAGGCTTTGCAAAATAGCCTCCAAGTTGTATGCATCTAAACACTGTCTTTGTGTTTCTTGTGTACAGTAAGTGAGTGAAGTTTATGTCTTGGGCACATTTAAAGACAGCTTACACATCAAGTAAAAACCAAAAAACACAAAGACAGACATACCAATAACATCACAGATGACAAGAGACAAATGCAGAATAACAGACAACAGATTGAAGGATTAGTGGTCCAACAACCCCAGTGAATAAAAATGTGTGTAGATTAAAAAAAAAAGAGACAGAGTGAGCAAATCTATTATGTAACAGCAGCTGGTTCCACAACCGTGCAGTAGCAACAAGACTCACATTTTAGTCGTAACTGTAAGACACACCAGACAGATTTGTTGTTGGTTCTAAGAGACTTAAGAGCTGAGTGCCAGTGGCATAGATAAAAACAGAAAGAAAGCCACACCTGCTTTGTATATAGTTGCATATATTTCTATTTAGTTTGATTTTATATCAAATTTACCTTTTTAAATTCATATCTGTAACCTATGGTTATTATATTATATATTTTCAATCTTCAAAATGCTTTGTTAAGTATGTTTGTGGTTTTTATTGTAATAAAAAAAATGTTTTTTCAAATCTGATTTTGTATTTTTTGTGTGTTTTTGAGCCCAAAATGTTAATATTGTCGGTAAAGTGAAAAAATAATAGTCAGATTATATAGGTGATGTGCTGAAAAAAAAGATACCAAACATGGGCATGGTAAACATGTTTCTACGTAGTAAATAAAGACAAAACTAAAAGTATGCAAAAACGACCAAAACAGGCCAAGACCTCTAAGGATTAAGTAATCAACAAGGTTTTTAAACTGAATAGACAGAACTGACTCGGTGAGCTCCCAATTTTTTCTAACAGTCATCATCGTTGCAGCTGCTTTTTGTAGGAAAGTTAGTGAGCAGGAAGTCCTTAATATAGGGATTTCTAATTGTGCTGTTGTTGTGCAAATGGATGTTATTCTGATTATAATAGTACAGTAGAGGTAATTCTCTCTCTCTCTCTCTCTCTCTCTCTCTGTAGCCAAGATTGTGATTCAATGCAAATTCAGAACCCATTTTGAGAAAATGGGCAGAACAAATGTTAATTAAAGTGTGTTTCCATTCTCTCCCGGTATATGCATAACAGAGTTTTGTCCATTGTGATAATTCTCCATGCAGTTGTCATGAAACAGGTGCAGAAGAACTCCAGTCCAGGTAAAATGAAAAAACAACAACAAAACCGCACCTGAAAACATAATGAAAATCTAGCATCATTCCACGCCAATCTGATGTTTTATTTGTGATATTTTGACTTAAATATAAAAATAAAATAAATTGTGCAAGTTGAGAATGTGCAGAAAAACACAAGACACTTAGCATTTTTTTAGCCAACTTTTTTAGCAGGGTTAAAAAGAAAAAGAAGAAGAAAAAAAGCTGCATTTCTTCTATAATTGTAGACACTGTTTTCATTAATTTCAAATGAATCTGCAAAAGAAAACTTCTGTAATCCATCTATGTCAATACAAATGTAAAATTTGTAGACACTGATGAAAATTTTCGCTGACTGTTGATTCCACCCCCACCCTTCCTATAGTGTAGGAAATAAACAGCTTACATCTTGGTATTTGTACTGATTCGGTATCAAAGCATCTGAGAATCTAGTAAATATGAGTGTGCTGTATGTAATGCATCAGCTCAAAATGAGAAGATTTCTGTTAACTCACATTCAGACAGTTTTCAAGCTGCAATCTATTGCGTGCACCAATATATTGCTGAACAGTGCAGATTTAAATAGAATCAGAGACAGTGTTGCTGTAGAAATGCCTGACAGAAATATGTGCTGATTTAAAGATGAAGAAAAGCACAGTGCACAAACATTTCCTCTGAGCATAATGATGTAGAAACGAGGCCGCGGGGGCTTACGTTGTTGCAGATGCGACTGTCTGCTCCAGCCTCCAGCAGCAAACGTACTGTCTTCTTGTGATTCAGAGCAGCTGCTACGTGTAGCGGAGTGTCGCCAACCTGTGGAGCCACAGGGACAAAGGATGGTGGTGAGAGGGGTTATTGAAAATTATTCAAAAACCTTTAAGGGTTCAATCTTAAGCATTAACCAGAAGCTCGAACGCCAAATGAAAAACCAAATGCTGATACAGAATTGTTGAACTCTGGGCATGAGGCAGTTTAAAGATCTGTCTTGCAGGAGAGCGCAACTAATACAATTATCTGTCTGGAGCATACAAGTCAAGTCAACCTGGGATTAACGTATTTTATCGTCAGGGAAGGAAAATACTCTGAATACATTCCAATAATAATTTATCAATTACTACAGTTTTTACCATAGAGAAACTAAGACTAAAGAGGCAAAAATGCCATTTATATTTTGAAGGCAGCACGTTCTGCTGCTTTTTGTTTATTTGTGGGGTGGTTTGGCATGATCTACCATAAATAAAGTATTTAAAAAAGATTTTGGGTGTGCCATATTAAGTAAAATTGTTAAATGATTCCAAGAATGGATCAGTCCCTTTTACAAGCCAGACATACATTTTTGTAAACTTTAGCAAATAGATCCCACTTGAATGTCCCGTGTCATAGTAGCTTGACGGTCAGTAACTCACCAGGTTCTTTTCAGACACGGAACAAAAGGCTCCCAGCAGGATGCGGATCATAGCCATGTGGTTGTAGCGGGCGGCCACATGCAGACACGTATCCCCACCCTGGAAAAAAATAAGCACTGATGAGTGTTGTGGAAATCTGGATGAGCCGTATCGAAAGCAATCAAAGTGCAACAGTATTTGTCTTTTATATTTTGTGGTTGGTCTGAGCAAGATTCAAACAAGACTATGCAGACTTATAGTAGCATCTGTCCTTCAAACAGTACAGCTTCACCTTCAACATGCAGATAACAGAGACTCCAGGTGTCGCTATTATCAGACCTTGGTGCTTGGTCACAACATAATCACATATAACAAAATGATAATAAAACATAACCAGGGTCAGGTCGCTGTCGGAGCTGCCCTTCAGTAAATCTACATAAGACTAAATATTGTCGGAGGTTTCACTATTATCATGTGCTATGAATCACAGGCATGCCAAGGTTTGTGATCGTCAAATAACAAATGCAATTCATCCATGTCAAATTTATCTTTTGCTACAACAATGAGAAACTTTCCAAAAATGACATTTAAAACTGAAGCATTTAGTCACATTAAGATGTGTAGCAGCTGAATATGGAAATGAACAAGAGTATTCCACAGGTAGAATTCTATATAATGATGAAAATGAAGATATTTGAATTAATCATTTACATCAAGACCGAAAAAAATGGAATTAAACAAGACACAACGTAAACAGAATCTTCCAGTCCTAACTTTAGCAGTGTAGCCAGATGACATTCAGCATCTTCACCGACTGATGCTAAATTTAGGAGGTGAGACTTTGAGTTGATGTGCAACAACTTACTAGTTGACTGGCCAACAAACTGACATTAGCAAAGACTTCATCAGTTTGGTTAAGATAAATGAGCGTCTTATGTTGTGTCACAGGCTGCTGTTAGACAGTTAGGACAACATTACAGTTTAATGATATATATTTTAAAATTAAATGATAAAATGAAGTGGCTGCATGCAAAGAATTTCTTTGTCTTAGTAGACAGAGAAATAACATTCTGCTGTAAAGCTAAAGTTGACTTAGGACTAAAACATAGTGTAGGCTTAGGATTCATCTGACTGTATGAAGACAGACCTATTTAAAATATTACTCATATTCCTGAAAACATTAAGTAATTAGCTGATCAAATGAAGTTATTATTATTATCTTATTATTACATTATTAAATTGAATTGGTCATTAGGGGGAAGAAAAGCTGTTTTTCATAGTTTCACTGGATAATTTAAAATTGCAAACACAAGTTTTTTTTTGGTCAGACAAAAAAAGCAATTCCAGATGGTTCTTGTACTGGGTATTTCTCATTTTTATATGTAAATGATTGAATTCCAGATGTAATTTATAAGTAATAGAACATCCAGCAATGATATTTAGCTTTAAATCCACCCAAATGTCTACTTTTACCAAAGAATTTGGGCCCATTTTCTTCCAGTTACTGATAGTCTTTCAGAGCATCAGTCCTCCTCCCACCAGCTCCACATTTAAATATTGAAGGCTCCTTATTGAGAGTCAGCACATGAGTGAAGTTTTTAACAATCAGCACGAACAGTGCATCTGAGGCCGTCTGCTGCTCAGACCTACTCACAACAAACTCCTCCTGCATTTGTGTTATTCTGAGAAACAACAGTTTCCCCACGAGGCTGAAGTTTTGCGTTTGAAGTGCAAATGTACCACGCAGCGTTTCATAATTAAGAGACGGCTGTGTCGTGTCAACACTGCTGCAGCAGCAGAGCACAGCAGAGAGCAGACCGTCATCCTGGATTTCAAAGCCGCAGGTCAATGTAAGCGAGTAAAGAAGGAGTCAAGATACAAGTTTGTTTTCAAACAGCATTTTACATCAAGGAACCGCGAGCTTGCAAAGAAGCAGAACGAGAAAAGGAATGAAGAAAGAAAATGAAGTAATTGCTATGTTCGCTGACTCGATGCGACATCCATAAACATCAAACTTTGGAGCCAATAAAAGTAGAAAGTCCTTCAAAGAAGCTGGACTGTTCAGTGTCTCACTTGTTTTTGAAAATTTAATATATAAAGGTTCAACGTGACAGATTTTATATATGCTATATAAAGATATAGTGGAGTGGTGGCATCCTTTGCAGAGAACGAAGTCACTTTGTGTGTGTTGTAACTTGAGCTTCTCTGTTCTATGTTGGTGCACTTGTATAGCTCCCTTTAAAACTGTTGATCCTTCCAGCATTTATAAACACACTGAGACTGCCCTCCCACACAGCACTGCAAAAATGAGAGTGCAAAACAGCTAAAAGATAGTTTAAAAGGCATTTTATTTATGTTTTCCACTTTATGTGCAGTAGCCCTGTGATAGACTGGCGACCTGTCCAGGGTGTCCCCTGCCGTCGCCCTAAGTCGGCTGGGATAGTCTCCAGCCCCCCGTGACCCTAGTGAGGATTAAGCGGTGTATCGATACTGGATGGATGGACTTTATGTGCACTCATTTCATTTCAGGATTGTTGCTCTCCTTTGCTCTCTGTTTGACCATGTGTGTTTCCTCTAGTGTGTGTTGTGATGAAAGTGAAACACACAGACAGAAGTGGACACAAGCAACACAAAGGACAGAAAGGTAAAGTGAAGACAACGCTATTTGAGCTGACAATTACTCCTTACGGCCATTTAGTGTTTAATAATTGTTTAAAATGCTATCATAGGCTATTGGTTGTTAGCTTTCCTGTATACAACCTTTCCAGTTTTAAATAAAACGCGAGGGTCATGGGAGAGGAGTCGCCAGTGTGTATTTTAGTCTAAAATGTTGGTGCTCCAGTAACATTCAGTGGTCGTGAATGCACCTCTGAAGCTGCACTGAGTCATTTCTTAGCCAGATGGGGGCAACACAGCAAGCTGCAAAAGCATCTGATATATATACTGTTGTCATATTGAAAGACAAGATCTGCCAATGTAAACATTTCGCAGACAAAAACAAAGTTTGTGTCCCCCTGAAAAATAATCTACATACATTTTTTTAAGCTCTGTTTTTGTCCCTACCAGCTCCTGAGGAAAATATCTGCCTCGCTAGCTGCTAAATGCTCAGGCTGCGACTATTAATTGATTAGTTGTAACCTATTTAATTAATTGCAAACTACTTTAGTAATCTGTTAATTGGTTGGAGTATTTTTTTAAAGAAAAAGTCAAAATTCTCTGGTTCCAGCTTTTAAACTGGAAATTTTAAAGTCTTTTTCCTCCCTGGTGATGGTAAATTGAATATCTTTGGCTTGTGGATAAAACAACACATTACAGGACATCTCTTTGGTTTTATGACACACTAAGCTACATTTTCACCATTTTCTGACATTAGATCAACAAACTAGTTGTTAATCTAAATAATTGTTAGTTGCAGCCCTAATAAATGCTATGTTTACCACTAATTCCCAACTGTCTATCTGGTGTTTGGTGCTCTTTTTTTTGTTGTTGCTAGAAACATTGTAATTCTCTCTATTCAGAGCAGCTTCTTTGAACTCAGAGTCTGATAAGTTTCTGCTGAAATGTCACTACAAGCAACACCATTTTACACCCAGACGCACTGTCATTATCATATTAATGAATAATGCAGCTTAATGGCACCAGTTTAACAAGGGGACTTCATGGCTGTATTATTCACTAGAGGCAGTTTACATGAATCCACATTGTTCCTGGTGTTACAGCCAAAGTGAATGTGAACTAGACCATTCTTACCCGTTTTACCAATTATCTGAAAATGATCGTGTAGCTTTTAAATATGTTATCTTTATAACCAATAAGAGAAGGATGTTTCATGTCTTAACTTGACACCGTGTCTGTTTTTGTCTCATTAACTCTGGCAGCTGATTGACACAGCCCTTCTGCAAACTTACATGGTTCTTGCTGTCTGGCCTGGAGCCTCCCAGGAGCAGAACCTTGGAGCTCTGAGCATGACCGTTCTGACATGCGAGGTGGAGAGCTGTGTTTCCTGCCTGGAAACACAAGGAGAGAGTCAGAGGCATCATATTTTAGTGTTTACTGGGGTGAGGGTTTTTTTTTTTTGCTGTCACATAAATCATGTATGTATTTTTGTTATTGTATGCTGGTTCACAGTGTTTGGATATTTTGGTAGCACAGTTCATGTGACAATCACGCTACTGCAGCAAACTGCACTGAGACACAAAGAGGACGTGAGAGTAGACAGAATGGAGGCGGTGAAGAAGATAGAACAAGAAATATGAGGAACTGCAGGCACAAAGGAAAAAGAAACATGAATGAGACAAGAGGAAGAATGAACGAGAAAAGGATGAAAAAAAGCAGTAAGAGCAAAGTAGAAACATTGCATTGACGAAGATACAGGGATGCAACAACAACAACAAAAAAAAAAATCAGTTAATCCTGAATTAAACCTTTAATGGAGCTGAAATTTTTTGTACTGTTTAAAACAGATATGCATCTACTCTGAGAAATCAGGTGTGGTCTGAATAGAATCTATTAGTCACGTTGTTTCTAATGTAAACCACTATGCTCATAAAATACATATTTTTCCAGAGATGTCAAATGCAGCTAAAGGTCTTTATCAATAGACGGGATTTCCTCAGGAGTGGATAGTGTTAAAATGGTACTGAAATTTTTATTTTGAATGTAGTTAAAAACTCTAGGAGAAGCAAGTAGGCTTGTAATTCTTTGGATGACCAATTTCATCAATTTTTCAGCCTCATAAATGTGACTATAAAACTTTTCTGACTTTTTTTTAACACTTGACTGAGTTCCTTTGAAGACATCATCTGTGTTCGATCTGATTGAGAGCAAGTGAACTACAGGCAGGAAACAGTACACAGGTATCAATGTGAGTTTAATTCTTGTTTTACTTTGTGATAAAGGCAACCAAAAGTTCATGTTAAAATACAGTACAGCAGTGAAATGTCTCAGTAATGTCAATTAAACAAATATATGTGACAATATATTGAATGAAATTTTTCATTTACAGGGGAAATAATATTTAGTTTTAGATTTTTTACTTGAAAAGTCTCATAATCTTGCTTTAAATGACTTGTGACTGTTGTGATTGTTTTATTTTGAAGTAATTTTCACTTAAAGGTGAAGGAGGCACTGAATGACATAAGAAGTAAAGTTTATAGGGGAAGAAAGCTGGAAACCTCTCTGTAGAATCACCTTGTTTTTGGCGTGAACGTTGGCTCCAGCCTTCACCAGCAGTTTGACAGACTGACTGAAGCCATGCCACGACACCTCATGGAGAGCAGTGTTTCCATCCTGACAGGATAAAAAACACAAAAGGCCGCATCAAGAATAAGAATGATGCAGCACACACTGTGTAAACACAAATGTTGGAGATGCTTCAACTCATGAAGATTAAGAAAAGCTCATGAAATCATGTTGGTTGTGAGGATATAGAAAGATAACACAGCTGCTGGTACACCTCAGGGTAGAACAGAAGCTGCGTCATATGTACATAATTACCTCGCTAACTATATTACTGAGGCTAGTGCTCATTCATGTAAAAGTGCCTCAAGCTAATAGGCTCATTTTTCTACACTGTGGAACAGCTGACCATTTCACATCCAGCTGTTTACAACAAAATGGCTTCTAGAAGTCAAGTTAGGCTATTTATGGAACTGGCTCAAAAATCTACAGTGAAATCATCAATTACATTTTTATTTAAGCTACTAAATCATCCCTGGGGTGGGCATTATTATGCTTTATTTAATTTGCGATGAAAAGAACAGAAGACAAAACCCAGACACATTGCTGAACACACACACACACACACACACACACACACACACACACATACACAGACATACATACATACATACATACATACATACATACATACATACATACATACATACATACATACATAATTTTGTTTTATTTTATTTATTTATTTATTTTTTCCAGTAATGTGTCTGGGCTTTTTTTTTACATTAACATGCTATCATTTTTTAAGACATGGTTTTGTTTTGTGTATAATCCATAAAATAGATCTTTAGTGAAGAATTACATTGAGAAGGCACTCTGTTGCTCTAGTGTTCTTTTTAATCAATTTATTTCCACTGGCTTCCACTTGGACATCCTGCAGATGTCTCAGAATAAGAGGTTATAAAGCTGTTTCAATTTAAGTCCTGGTTTTAGGTTATAAGCTACAATGCATTTGGTCTCTTTATAAAATTCTAAATATACAACCTGATACTACCTGATATTTTGATAAAACTTAAGGTCGAACAAAATGTGGCAAAACGTTTTAATGTCTCTAAGGTTTTTTTACTTTAAAGATAAAGTATGGGTTTTTCTAGCAATTAATTCTTGCTAAATACTCAAACCATCTTTAAATTAGGGTTACACCTAACCATTATTTTCATTGTCGATTAATCTGTCTAATATTTTCTCAGTTAATCCAAGGTATTCAGTTTGCTGCCATCGATGAGCACGAAAAGAAGAAAAAGATTCAAATTCAAGAAGCTGAAATAAGAAATGTATTTGAATTAATTGACGAAAATCTAAATAATTGGCAAACAATGTAATACTTCTCAACTAATTGATTAAATGATGCAGCTCTACTTTAAATTTAACACATTTTAAAGATACAAAGACAGTCATTGTTTGATGTGTTGCATTGCATTTGTGCTTGGCTATATTAGAGCACAGATGTACAAACCTTGCACCTACAAATAGTAATTGCTCATAAAAATAAATAAACAAATAAAAATTTTAAAAAATACACAAATGCTGTTGCTTCAAACAACTGTGCATCTGCAGAGCTAGTACACACTTCCGCAGTCATTCTCCAAATTTTCCAGTCTTCAGTAGGATTTTAAGTCTTTAATTCTTTGGTTTAGTGTATTTCCTACTTATAAACAGGATGTTGGGATATAGTTATGTAGAAACAGCAACCGTTTGTATGTGAGCAACTGTAAAAAAGTTATGGGGGAAAAGGGCTTTATTAAATCTGCCACGGTATTACTGGCTGGATTATTTTTATACACTCCCTAACACACCATTAAGTATCCACTAAAACACACTACTAATGCACTGCATTTCAGCATGCAAACACTTTTAACATAAAATACAACAAAAACAACATTAAATATGCGTGTATGGCAGCGGTCTCTATTGTTCCAAGTTTGTGAATCAGTTGGTTCTGTTTTCACTGTGGCTGTAAATACGTTACTCTACTTTTTATGGGGCAATGAGGTTAAGCAGATTACAGACCCACTGGTTTCTATCAGATGCTTTAATGCAGTCATTATGATGGCCTTAAAATTCCCCGTGTTTCCCTGACTGACCCTGACAGAGGTCCAATCAGCCCTTGTGTATGTGTGCTGTGTGTCTTTTGACTTTCACCTTGTCCTGCCTGTCCAGTGCGCAACCTTCCTGGATGAGAGCGCTGATAACGTCACCGTTTCCCACCACGGCAGCCCGGTGTAAAGCCGTCTGCTCCCCCTGCCAACAGGCACACAAACACGCAGCACTGACTGGGATACACGACGACAACAAAACAATGATGAACATGACAAGAAGCAGCATAGATTCACAGGAATATCTACTCCATCAAGTGAAAATCTTGGAGCCCCACTTCGATATTTCATTATGTTGTTGCATTACATTGTTCTGGAATCATTTTAATGCAAGAAAGATTCACAAAACGCTTCACAAAAGCGTATTTTTTTCAAATTTAAATTTATTTTGCTGTTAAAAAATCTGACATGGAGATACAAGATTTTCATTAACCAGAGGTGACACGCTCTCTTTGAGGAAAAGTGTGGTTTGGTGGGATTCTGGTTTTATTCCTGCTCACTGTGAGTAAAAGAAACACATGGATGGATGGATTAATGGATGTGTTTTATATGTCAGCAAGGAGTTCAAAGATATGACTGATGTTTGTTTTCGCACATGGATCGCTGGTCTGCATGTCAAAATTGATTTAATTGACTTAGATTTCTCTGTTTAACCTGTTGGGGAATGCTTTCTCCTTTCTGTGCATCAATTACAGAGTCAGGATGTGGCTAGTCTAAGATCAAAAACATGAGATCTCTAAAGCTCACAGATTAACACATCATTTTTTAAGTCTGTATACAAAACTGTAAAAAAAAAAAAAAAATAGTAACTTGTGGTTTTGGGTGGGAGTTAAGTGCTCGAACAGTCTCATTATAAACAACAGCTTTTGTTTGTACAAAGCCGTAAACCTGCACACATCAACCAAAACTGGAAATCTATGCTGTGGCTTGATGAAGTTCTGTATGGATGCATACGTAGTGGTTTGTCACGAACTAGTGTGAGAATGTTCGTCCCCCCCAAACCATAAATTGTTTTTTGATTTCCATCTTATTTCTCAACCTTCAGTTTAGAAGGTATGGCAAGTGAAATCATTCTAGGTTTATAACGTACATTCAGGGGACTAAAAAGAAAAGACTTGCAACTTTAACAATTTATAGTGTCTCTCATTTAAAATTAACAACTAAATATTATGCATCCAGCAGCACCATTTGCGAAAACAGTGGATCCAAAGGATAAGGTCACAGAACACTGTTAATAAGAGACACAGTATGAAATACAGAACACTCTGTGCAGCAGAAGGTGTGTTTTCCTACCACTGATTTGAATAACACTTCATCCCAAAGATATCAGTAATAGAACTAAGTTAAAATGATCTTACAAATACTAAAAATAGTGCAAAATTCCAAAAAAACAAACTATTCCTTTAAACGTCGACTGTTTTGTAAGTATTCCCAAGCTCAACCAAGTTACTTAAGACTACAGCGGTTACGATGTTAATATGTTACAACCACAGCAGTTAATCTCCGAGTTCACTGTGGGTCATATCAGCGTAACTAAAGCAGCGAGCGCACAGAGAAGAGATTCAGCTCTTATTTATGCTCAGCCATAAATGACATGCCTGCACACAGAGCAGATTAGCGGTGAGTAGCACAGGTTAGACATGAGAGCACTGGAGGAAGCAGCAATGGTTTCCGTGAGATGAGATGAGAAACAGGAGGGAGAAGAAGGGTCATTCAAAGCCAGATAAGAACTGAGCCAAGCCGAGCGCAGCAGCAGCAGCAGCAGCAGCAGCAGCGGTGGAGGACTGGAGTTTGTTCAGGGAAGGAAGGATGGGGGGGACAGATTTCCGTTGACTCTGTAGGAGCAGGTTTGGCTAACCTCCTTCACTCTCCCTGATCCTCCAGGCTCTTTCCCAGCCCTCCTCCACTGTCTTCTCCCCTCCTCCTCCTTCCTCAGTCTGCTCCCCCCAGTTCTGGAGGACGTACTGCAGCCTGTTGCAGAGCTCATTGACCACAGAGAGTGAATTTGGCAGTGCCAGAGATCGGGGTTATCGCTATCTGTGGGGAAGAGGGACTCGCACCCTGCAGGCAGACCCACAAGTGGGCAGTCCAGCGAGTCCCACTCGAGGCCACTGGGGGCCATCAGGCTACAGTTATGTTTGTGTTAAATACAAATCATTTAAAGTTAAAAAGGTTATTTCAACTTAACAGAATCTCAAAGCCAAAAGAGAAGCGGACGCTGGCAACCATCGGTCAGGATTGCAGAGTGAGCTGGAAGTGGATGAAAGGAGGAAACATGTCCGACGCAGCCAACAGACAGATGAGTCTACTCACATCATCTTGGATGTCCAGGTCACAGCCGGCTTTGAGGAGGATACGCACAACCTCAATGTGGCCTTTGTAGGCAGCCAAGTGCAGGGGGCTTCTGCCATACTGTAAGCACAAAACACAAACACACAACACAGTCCAGTGAGCAAAACACCAGAGTGCACGCAACACAAATGCAAAAACTCCCCTGGAGAAACGAGAAAATCAACTGGGAAAGCCCACCTCTGCTATCCCACATGTAGAGTCCACCGAGTCAGACATTGCTGCCGTGTAAGTAACTCATCTGGTGGCACGGCTGAAGACAATCTGCTACAGAATACGATCCATCTCAGTAATGAGTCGACTGAAAACAAACAAGTCCTTAATCCACGCTTTAAGAGAATAGTGCACAATCTGCACAGCTGTTCATGTGATCCGAGTGGAGGATAAACTCTAAATCATGCATCCTGCCAATATAAGAAGCAGTGGGCGGGCAGTGAAGCACAGAGGTTACTTAACTTTGGGAAGGATAGTTCACCACATTCGCCCAAAACAAACGCATATTTACTTTTTCCTCTAGTGGTCTCTAGCCATGCGGATGGTTTCAGTTTTTAGTACATTTGCTCATGTTTGAGATTTTCTTAAGATGTTGGCTATCACTAAAATTTATTGGAAATAATTTTTTCTGCAAAAACACCAAAGTGTATATAAACTGCTGACAGAAATATCTAGAGTGATTAGATACAGCAGATAAGTAATTCTTGAATGCGATGAGCTTCAAAAACACAATTATATTATTGTCCCCTGTACTGAGCTTGATGCTACAACTTCTCAATTTTTGTAAATTTAGAATCACTAATTAACCTCAGCATGTGTTTTTTTTGTTTGTTTCTTTTTTTGTTTGAGTATGGGAGGAAGCCGGAGAACCCGGAGAAAACCCACGCTGCACAGGGAGAACATGTAAACTCTACGCAGAAAGATCCCAGGCGGCCCAACCGGGATGCCGACTGAGGATCTTCTAGCTGCAAAGCAACAGTGCAAACCACCAAGCCATCGTGCAGCCCGATGCTATAATTTCAGTGTGTGACAGGCCCTAAAGATGCAGTAAAGTAATTTTTCACTTGCCAGTAGGCTCAGTAAGCTCAGATTTCACCTTCTCTAATGTAAGGATGTGGTTTTCCTGTTTTAAACATACAAAATTATTTATCTTTAGATTTTTGAGTGTTAGACAATACAATTTGAAATTATGATGGACATTTTTTGCCATTTTCTGGCATTTTATAGTCAAAATGATCAATTAATAAAATAATCTGGACATTGTTTATGCATAAAAACAAATGCTTGATGCCATCCTGATTGTTGCTACCCTACATGCTCTATCTCAAGCCCTGGATTTAGTTAATAGATGGCTTCCAAAGGTTAAAGGTCAGAGCTGCATCACAACAACATTCACAGCCACATGAAAACCATGATTAATTCCTGTGAATGACTTCTCATTCATTGCAGCATTACTTAGGCTTTAAAATATTTTCCCTACAGCTATGTTGACAGGAGCACTAATGCACATGTGGTTACTGTGTCTTGCAGGAAAAAGGACCAGGATCTCACTCTGAATGAGCAGCAGCCCTTAACCAAAGACTACCACTGCTCACAAATGGAACTGTTAGGGAAAAACAGCAGAGGCACTTATTCACACAGCAAAGGCCACAAATTTAACAAGTACTTTTTGAAGCACCTACTGGTACATGTCAAATTTATCACAGGGTAAATGTGTCAGGATGCGGTGGCTTAACACCTCAGCTAACCAATTTCCTGGGGGGAAACCCTGCTTGAGTAAATAAAACCCAAACCCTTAAGTGAGAAAATATCTTTTTTTTGTAAAATGACATTTTATCCTGCTGTGGTAAAGGAAGGCAGTCATGCTCTGTGCTTTACCATGAAGCATGAAATGACAAAATTAAAATCAACAGCGGGATATTCCTTCTTTCAGGAGCCAGGTGATATTTGAAAAATATTCACTTGGAGGATTAAGGTAAAAGCTCTGAACACATGCAGACATCCTGAATATTACATCCAACATAATGGTCTTTGGTTAACTGCATTAGGAAGAATGACAGAGCAGGATGTCAGCAAGGAGGCAACCATTCAAACTTCAAACACCTGATGATCTGTTAATCTGTAATTACGCTGAGTAAATACAGTTTAATTACAGATGTGTGTGTATTCCCACACAACAGCACAAGCTGCATTACACTGCAGGTATTCTCTTGGCGTTTGCAGGTTCTTGCTTTGTTTGGGTGCGGCTCGGCTCTGCATTCATGTGGTCTGCAGATTGAATTACAGTGGGCCTGGCTGGAAGGATGCCACCGGCCGAGCTCAGGTAAACAGCAGGCTTCGGGCCAACAAGGAGCCTCTGCTGCATCCACACTGACTGAGTGAGGGTGTGTTTGTGGAGATGTGGGTTGGTTTTCAGTGGCAGATTGTGCACGGGTGTTACATCTTACTGTTGTGTTGGTTTATGTTGAGGAAACTATCAAGTAAATTCTTTGAAATGTGAAAATACGCATTAAAAGATCTGTTTGATCTCACTGCAGTAGGGCAGTGAAACTGAAGGACCTCCTGCTTTCAGATGTTTTTTTTTTTCTTACCTGTGAAGGTTTTCTTTTATTAAAACTCCTCAATACAGATACACAGGACACTTCTAGATATACCTACATTACTACATGCTTATGTTACGGTCATCAATTTGAATATTTAAACTTGATTTTTGAGAAACATCTTTTTCCTCCTTTATTTTGTAAGTGAGATGGCTAAAAATACTATCAGAGCTGTGACAAACTCTACCATGTCAGAGTTACCAGTTACACCAGATATGTACTCTATGTAATGAGAGGAACATTTTACAGGACATAAATTTAATTGTCTGTGCTCTCTGATGGACACATTCTGTAATAAACAGTTTGATATGAGATATGTTGTTTGGGAGCAGTTAATATTGACTGATAGATTAAAAGTATACCCCAAAATATAGTATATTAGACAATGCACTGTATATAAAAGCTGGGGGCAATGGCATTCATTGATCATTGGTCATCCAATGGTTTACTTAATACACTAAACTCTAATTGAAACAGTTATTCTGCACAAGGCAATATAATCAAGGTCAAGCCAATGTAAAAATTAAACTGTATGTGCACATCCAGTAGAGGTAATACAATTGTGTATATTTCTTACCTGTAATTACATCAAAATGTTGCTTTTTGTCTCTATTAGTCAACCAGGGACGCTATCGGTTTATTTACAGATTGTCTGTATAGCTGAAAAGTGGACAGAGGTGTAAGCCGTAAACATCTGTTGCTCACCTATACAGGTGTTTCTACTTATTCTGCCTGACTAGTCCTCTTCTCAGTATTTTGTAAGCATGCAAATCCAATGCTTGATTGACACTAAACTATTATTGTTAAACCTGTTAGGCAAGACAACTTATACCTTTATTATTCTTACTGGCACATGTAGTTTGTTGACCTCACATTAACTACTATGTAACATCAGAGTTATCTTAATTACCAATTTCCCACTTTAAAAAAAGTTCATGTACACATGCAAAATTTTTCTAAAGGCTCCGATACTTCATACTTGATGGTACAAAGTTCCTAAATTCTAGTAAAAGCAAGTAAATACCAATGTCTCACAAAGGACCGAATGATGTGGGGAAAATATCAATTGCCATTTTTCCTGACAAATAATGCAATTTGATACAAATGTATATATTTGATAGAAAATCAAATCTCAAGGTCTACTTACTAGCATTTTCTAGAGCTTCCACACACCTTACAGTCTTAATTAGCAGATGAAGACCATGAGATGCAGTTCAAAGTTCCAGGAAAAGCTAGTAAGCATCACTACAAGATTAAGAATGAACCATGTGTAACTAAAAATGATAGCTGAAATTGTTTTATGACTCGCTCACATTGTGTTTTGTTTTGATTTGCTCCTAATAAATTTTCAAATAAGGTTTAAGATTTCCTGACTGTCAGTGTGGTCAGTTTTCAGCTGGTTTGGGGGGAACGGATACCAACCCATCATCTCCTTACTCTCTTCATCCTTCCATGTTCTTCCTTGTCATTATCAACTGTAGCTAATCCTCTATTATTATTTCCTTCTTTTCTTTTCATCTGTTCGACGTTTTTCTCTTTTAGTCTGAACCCATTCAACATATTAGCTTTCCAAAAAATACTATCGCTGCATTCCTTCTTCCTGAGCAGAGGAATGTTTCATATAAAATTCTGCCTCCTTTATCCTGGATTAAGCTCTCATAATGGCACCTTGCCAAAATATTCAAATACAGCTGTTCAAAACACAATCATCAGTGTACAGCGGCACATGTATTATTGTTGTAGTTCTCATAATGTAATGCCATGTGTCCATGTTTCTTTGGAAAATTGGTTTGCCGTGCCAAAACAGAAAACACAAAGCACATGATACACAACAAAAATATCTAGTACCCACACACATGAATAGTATTCAGCAATGGCAGTGGTGTTTTTTTTTTTAGGTTGTTGACATAGAGAATATTTTTAAATTTATGGTTACAGCAATGATGTGTGATCTTCTAAACATCAGATGTTAAACTAATTTCCTTAATCCAGGAAACAAGCAGCACAACAGACTTGTTATTACAGTGTCTGGGTCTCATCAGTTGGATTACACTGCCAGCTGTAAAGATAAAAAGGATGGAAATACAGGTTTAACATATGTGGGTTCAAATTAGTATGAAAGAACAAAGGTTACCTTTCAGTCACACGTATACAGATTGTTTAAAAAAAAAAAAAAAAAAGTGAACTTGGTGCAACAAGGCTACTTACAAAAATGCAGTAAAAGTTAGGTTTTATGATAGATTTTAACATTTTTATGTTTACTTCTAATGCACATATTAGATTTGCCTCTAATTATACCGCTGGTATGCTAACCCTTAATGAGGTCAGTTAATGGATTCTAGGTTGAGGACACCGAGCCTTTGGAGTCAGGACCACTAGTCTCTGGAATGACCTGATTTTTGCCCTGGTTGTCTGCTGAAGTCACTGTGATGACAGAACACCAGGAGTCAAAGTCCCAGTCAAGAAATAGCCTTTCATTTTAAGTGCAGATATGGGACTCATACTGAGGAAGGACCTTCTCATCTAACTGTCTGCAAGAAAACAACTAGTTTTCTATGTAGGGAGGTTTACACTCCATTAACCCCACCCAAGCTATCTGAGAGAGCTAAAAAGTAGTCTTATTTTTTAAAGCCTTTCTCTTTTAAAATTAACACAGTCTGAAAATAAAACAAATAAAATTGAATTGAATTGAATTGAAAAGAACAAATCTAACCTCTGTGGTCCAAGCATGTTTCACTACTATGAGCATCTAAACACTGTAATGTTACAAGAATATAACTGGTGTTTTTTTCTTAAAACACTGCATTGTACTACTAGGACTGACTATACAGAAACTATTATTATTATTATTATTATTGCTATTATTATTATTATTATTATTATTATTATTATTATTTTCATGTCCATGTTGCACATAAGAACGAACTTCAACCTCTGAGGATGCTGACTTTTTGGATATGTGGTTTACCCTCAGTCTTTTAAGCACAGGGTGATGTAAATGGCCCAAAAAAAGTATATTTTGCACCTTTTTAAATGTTTTATTTTTTTTAAGTCAATAATAGTGAGTTTCCAACGAGCCTTTGAAGGCAATAAAAATTAGCTGATTAGAGCTGAGAAAATCTGCAAGCAACATTTCTCATTTCAAATTGCAAAATCAGCAATGGAAGGAGTCTGTTTTAGTTTCCGTCTGAAAACAAAATGCATATGTGAAGGAATAGAGAGCGTGATCGTAACTGCTTACAGAATACACTTAGAGCACCTTTGTCTGTGTTTTTTTTTTTTGTTTGTTTGTTTGTTTTGTTTGGGCTTTTTTATTCATTCACGTTTTAACGGATGACACAGACATTGTCAGGCGTTCAATGTCGTGCAGTTGCACAAAATCTTTACTAAAACTTTTTGGCAAAATTCTGCTTTTAATATCTGAACAAAGACTTAATTGTGATTCTGAATCTGACCAGAGGTTCAGTTCCAGCTGTTTGCTGCTTGGTGCCACAGAGAACAAGGTTAGATACGCAGCACTAATATCCCACCCATCAGCATTAAAGGGTTTCCTGCCTGTTCTCACTGCAGCTCATAAACATCCAGGTCAATGTTCAAGTTGAGCATTGGCCCCAACTGGCACAAAGGGGTGTTACATCACATCCTGAGTATTGGTAAATGATCTTTGAACCTTGCGGTGCTTACAGGAGATGTGAAGGTAGAAATATGCACAGAATGCAACAAAGCCTCAGAGGACTCTGTGAGCAGCTCTGGCTGTCAGTGTATTTGTATTTGTGTCATGGACTGAAAGCTGTGTCATTGTAATCCATCTGGACACGCAGCAGCTCAGCTGTGATACTGTTAAACATATGGGCACATACAACTGAGAGCTGCCAGCTTCTAGTGAGGCTTATTCAGTATCTGCAATTATCAGTTAACACTTATCTGAATCAGGCTAGACTCATTCTCAGCTGATGAAACTGTTTTGCATTTAGATTTTTAGAGTGAACTTACATGCTCAACACTAACAGTACAAGGATCTTACAGTGCAGTCATTTAACAGTGAATCCAAGCAGTCAAAATCTTAAGGGAGGTCTAGAGCATGAGGTTTTTTCAAGGAATTTGAGTTTTTGTTCTGGTGCCTAAAGTTACAAGCCATAAACGTCATCCACTGATAAGGACTGTGAGTTGCAGTTGAAAGCAGAGCTGGATTCATAAATCAGCCAGGCCATATATTAGCTAACTGCAGATTAATAACGTCACAGGAAACAATTCATCAGTTCTAAGTCAATGTCGAAATTCTAAAAACATGAAGTTAGTTTTTCTGTATTTACTAAAAATACAATAGAAGCTGTATGTGACGGAGATACATGACAATAATAACAACACAGGAAAGGTGTCTGCAAGTGCAGCTGCAGAAACAGGTCTGCTGAGACCTATGGCTAAAAAAAACATATACCAACAGTAGAGTAGGGAAATATTTTACCTTTGAGTAAGGTGATCAAATTATAGAAACCTTAAACCTTAAAAGTGTGTCACTGGACACTTAAAATAAAAGGAGGAAACACTTCAAGCACCTCAAACTTATGTAAGCAGCTCCAAGACATTCAGATCTGTACACAGAATTTAACGTGAGAGTGTTTCAATCGTTTCATAAACAACATTTCATAGAAACATTCAGATCTCATATTATTACTGCTATTCTTGCTGCAATCAGTAGCTACTGTTATTACTATTTAGTCTGCACAAATATAATGTTGTGTATATGTATATTATTTTGTTTTACTGATTTGTTTGGCATTGAGAATCATGTACTTTATATTGTTGCAAGGTACTACAGTTCTGATATTAGTAGATATTATGATTAGGTTTGAGGTGCATTATCCAAATGAAAGGTGAACATAGTCCTTATTATATCCTTATTATTATCCTTGTTGTCTTTTTGTAGTTCTTTTTTGTTTCCTTCTGTGCTTCATGGCTGCTGCTGGAACATGTGAATTTCCCCAGCATGAGGATCAATAAAGTTTATCTTATCTTTAGAAACAGTCTCTCCATTACATAGTTTGCCCACCAGAGAGCACTGGCAAGCTTATGTTTACAGTAAAAAAAAAAAGAAAAGGTATATTGATCACAAACAATAAATAAATAAATAAATATAAGAGACAACATAAAGATTTGCATATCCTTCTGTTAGTCCCAGGCAAGTGCTTATTTCACCAATAGGATGAGAGCACATTTTTAAGACAGTGCTACTAAGTTGTATAACTAGAAGCATATGTGTGACTTAAAAATGGGCTCTTTTATTTATTTATTTATTTTTAAATTGCCATTCATCAGGAGGGAGTGAAAAGTGGTGTGTGACAAAGAGAGACGGAAAGGGAGTTAACACGATTCTCATGTCATCATGACAATTAGGGATGGGAACAATTCTCACACAGGATGTCATCTGCTTTTGTCCGATATGTGTCAAGTTAATTTTCACTTCACCCTTTAGTAATAAACAATTAACTATCATTCAGACCCTCCTGAGCCATTACAGTCCCAAATCTCTGATGAGGACAATTCAGCTGTTGATCTTGTATTGAAAAAGCAAAGAGAGACTCTTACGAACAGGACTGGCTCATGCAGTTTCTATCGCTGAGATTTTGAAAAGAAAGGAACACCTTGTATTGTATGTGCTGTCCTTAGAGTTGCCCAACATTTACGGAGAAAACTAAATTTGCAGGAACATGAAACACACATAAAGCACAACAAGAGTATGCGGCATAAACTATGCAGAGACAGATGCACTGATGGCATCGAAGCACCTCAAACTTTTTTCTTGAAGTTCTACTTCACTTCACTGTGACTTTTTTCTTTAAAACAAAATGGCAAATTTTAATTTCTGTGCAATAACTTTTTATTTCTGAAGTATTTACCTGTAATACAGTTAAGATGGAAACAATATAAAAGTGTTATCTCGGCTGTTGATTTAAGTGGGCCTCCAAAACTCTGTGCTCGTAAAATTTTCAGTACACAGCGGTAGTCCAACTACTGGAAAAGTTAGTGCGGAGCCCTGCAGGGATGGTCTGTCTACCTCAAAGCACGTGAATGGGGTTGAATAATTGATTTAGGAGATGCAGATAACCCACAGGCCAAACATGTCGCTCTATTTACTTAACTAGCATTTCTGACTGACAAAAATGATAAAGTCTCCCCTAAAAAAAAAAAAAAAATCAACTAGAGATTAACTGTCCCTCGTATTTTCACTGGGCCACATCCATGACTCACACAATCAGAGACACAATGGACGTAAAATGACACCCAGAAGAAACAGACGTAGAGGCCACAGGAAAGATAAAGACAGCGAGTTGAATTGGGCCAACCAGTTGGTTCTGACCCTCTGACTACTTTGAGGAACACGATCAGCAAGTCAGCAGCAAGTCACTGGAGGTCAGTTTGTTTCCAAAAGAACCGAGTGACCCAGGAAAATGAGCTGCTGTGCGACAAGCCTGTTGGACAAGAAATTTTGGCCACAGCTGAGCTTTCAGCACCTATCACATTTCCCTGTTTGGTTGCTTTCACTGTAGTTCACTTTAGATGGTTCTGACTGAGGGAGGATATGATCCATTGCTGCTTTTTGGCTCTGGTTCTATCCACATGCACATTTACTTACTATAAACTAACTATCCCCCAGTATTATTACTATATGGAGTCACGCAGCACTGATTTGCCATATAAGTCATCTAATCTTTGATTGAGCCTCAATATCTCAGGAATTGTTACAGATGAAAGTCTGATATTTCCAGTTATTTCTCATCATGACACTGAATCAGAATCTGCAAAATTGGATGAGTAGCTCAAATAGTCTGTGACTATGGGTCTCTGATTATTTTCTTAGAAATAGATATAAGATGCTATTTAAAATATATATTGTTTTGGATGTTAAAAAAAAAAGTTTCAAGCAAATCAGGAATGGTTGAGCAGAACGCCCCTGAACATTTGACAAGTAACCCTTGTACCTTTATTTAACCCTTCATGTGTCAAAAAGAGATGAAAGAAATAAGTAACTATTAGTTAAGACTGCAACTACAGGAAGTAACATGACAATATAGAACTGTCAGAAAGGTACTGTGAGGTCGCTGTATTTCCACGCATTTGACTCGCTGATATATCAGGGAAAATACATCTACTGTCCTTAGACCACACCCCTCAAACTGGAGCAGAAAGAAATAGTATAAATATGCAGATTGAATCTACTTAAAAAGTGTGTCTTGGTTTTCACATCAGCTTAAATGAACTAAATGAAATGCACAAACTTAGCAGAGTTGGTTTGAAGAAAGTATTCCATCTGTTCCATCTGTTGAGCACAGATGGACAAGAAGTTGGTTTCCAACAGCAAATTCAGCCAGTAGTTATTAACATACTCTGTTTAGGTCCAATTTAGCAAGAAATGAATAGTCTAATAATGAATCTGCAATTATTTTAATAATCTGTCCACATTTTTAAGTCATTTTTCAAGCAACAAAAGTCTACAACGATACCAGCAGCCATAACATATAGTGCAAACTGAAATTTCCGCCTGATGACCAAACCAGACTAAATGCTAAAAGCCACATTGCTAGCATCTCCAAATGTGATGCTTTTTTTTGTCCAAAATATTTGCAAATTATACACCTTTGGGACACTGATCAAAAACCAGCCAATTGCAGATGTAACAGTGTGCTTTAGAAAACTGTGAGGATAATTTGCCAGGAAAATAATCAGCCAATAATAAAAAATAATAATCATTAGTTTGGCAAAAAGACTAATTATGGACAAAGTGCATGTTCAATAGTTGTCACAAGCACCAACTGTCCACTCACTCACCTTGGTCACTGCTACCTTTGCGCCTTTGTTGATAAGCTGGACCACATTGTCAGCTTGTCCCTTGTGTGAAGCTATGAGGAGGCGCTCGGAGAGTGCGAGGACCTCAGCCGCATCCTGCTGGCTCATGAAGCAGGGCAAGTGATGCTGCCGTCTCCAGACACGGTGCTCCAGATGGCGGGGAAGGCAGCTGTGGCGATGCTCTGCGATGCCTTCTAACTCATGTTGAGCTCCACTGCAGACGGAGGTGTCAAACAGGAGCTAAAGAGGTTGCCAGTGCTGCTGATTCCGCTGTTGCTACAAATTCCACAAACTGCCAGGATTCCTCCCCTTCATCCTCTCGGCTGCTGGGAAGAGAACAGGAAACACATGGAGTGAAAACAAGTCACCATGTGCTTCACTCGTAGTAGCCTGACAAACAGGAAAACAGGAGGGGAACAGGCAGAGTGGACTGACATCACTACTGTCCAGGTTGCTAAACCCATGTACAGTTCTCATGGGATCATGTGAGCGGCGCAGAAATAATCCGTGGTAAGAGCCGATGAGAGGGGTTGGATTTGGTCACTGATTGTCTGTTGTACTGTGAAGCAATCGCCTCACACACAGAGACTATAAAAAATAGCAAGAACACCGTCAGAACTAGCTAAAACAGCACAGACACACATCTGTGGTTTAATGAGTTCTTCTGTGACACACGTCTGCGGTTTTGGTCTAACCGCACGAAAAAGACTGCTGTGCCTCAAGTGTCTTATCTGGTTTCTCAGTATCATTACAATAAATCGTCTGACAGACATCGAGCTGGCATACGTTATCTCTGTCTGTACAAGCTCACGGGAATACATTCCTGCCTAATTAAGCAAATTTGTAAAAACACGAAATTCACAGCTTTGGAGTCACAGTTTAGTAGGTTTTTGGGACAGAAGAAAACAAGAAAATTGCATAAATTAATACTGTTGTCATTTGTACTTAAAAACCTAAAACATCCAAAGTAAAACTGGCCATAATTCTTACTAAAATGATCAAGGCACTCAAATGATGCAGTTAGAGTCTGACTTGTTTACTCTCAACTGCAAAACAAAGACAAGTGCAACACAAAGCCAGCAGTGCAGTTTTAGCTTTAAAACTGTATAAAGCAACAGTGACTTTTTCTCAACAAAATGCACCTATCGTATGTAATATGAATAAACTTTATTGGAACCATGGTTTGATAAACATGAGTTCAGTTTGTGGTCCACACGACGGCCAGTCCATTCTCACGTACCGCAGGTTCTGGCTTCAGGAAAGCCGATTAAAACGTGTAGTGTCAATTATATACCATAAATGTTCACAAAAACTTGCACAGTGACTGCCCAACTTTAAAGGTCAACACTGACAGCATGTTATAGCTAATAGACTATGAGTATATTGACAACTGGTGCACTTGCAAAACACTGTGGGTAGAACTCGCAGGGTGGACCGAATTAAATATGTCTCATCCCAAACTAAACATTGCATAACAGACAGCTCGGGGATGTAGTTAGATACTGAAAATAAACCAAGAGGAGGTTGTTGAGCTGTGTAAAGATTTACAATTCACAGCTTGAGTGGTAACTTTATAGTTGGTTTCCTTTCATTTTCTATTTCAAATAAGTCTGACTAAAGTGGAATAGTGTTTTGTAACCTGTCTGATCGTGTACTTGTGTGTTTTTTGCCTCTCATAGACTCATTCCTAGCAGTGGTGTAAGAAATGTTTTACTTTTTATTTCACAAATTTATCTGGCAGCTTTAGTCACTACTTTATTTACAGATTAAGAAGGGCACAGAGTGCTCAGAAAATAAGATACATGGTTACAGACTAAACCAGCCAACATTAAAATCAGTTCCACCTCAACCAGCTGCAACACTCAGATGCTGCCTCTGCATAACAATACAACACATGACGGCACTGGCTCAGGTGGTATAGTGGTTTCATCCACTGACAGCACGATTGGTGGTTTGATCTCAGTCCCCTCCACATACTAAAAGGGACCTTGAGCAACTGAACTTGAAGTTACTCTTAATCTCAGGCAAACACCTTTTACGTCAGCCACTGGGTGAATGAGGCACACTGTAAAGAGCTTTGAGTGCTGTTAAGGTAGAAAAGCACCATATAATCGCAGACCATTTACCATCTTACAGCAAGTACAGAAGGTCATTGTTGTGAATAATGAGCAGCCAGCTTTTGACCAGTACATTTTGCGGACATTTATAATGCATCACTTTGCTTCCTCGACCACAGATCACTGAAACCCTTTTATGTTCTCCCTCGAGCTTCTCACTGTCATCAACGTCAGTTCAGTTCTTATGACTGTAAACATGAATCAGTTCAAACAAAAGATTACTTTGAATTTCAAACAAATCCCAAAGAAAGTGCTGAGTGAGATTTGTTGGTATTTTTTCCATCACTGCTGCCTCTGATTAAGTCTCAATATGTTTATCTATATACACTGGCAGATGGCAGTTTTAACAAGAAGATAGAGAAGTCTGTCAACTATGGAGTGTTGTAAATAGTTTCAGTCTGAATAAGTGAGCTTCCCTCACATCATTTCTATTGCCAGTTATCAATCCAGCGTTACACAGTAGGCAGGTAATGATATGAGTGAAAACAGATGCTCTAAGCATGTCCTGACACGAGGACTTTGTGATTAAAAGCGCCTCTATTACATGTTATTTGTGCTGTGCTCTCAATTATACGAGTATTACAGGATTTTATTCCATTGTAAACTCTGTATTCTGATGGAAAACTATATTTTGTGACCCATGAGGTGTTTATTAGCTGCTTAATCAGAGCTGCAACCAGGATAATCCAAGCTCACGAAGCTCCACACAAGCAAAACATGACTCTACAGCGGGGCAGAGTGCACACAGAAGACGGAGTCACTCCTAAATTGTTGAGTTTGAGGTTAGGATTTCCACAGAGCGTCTCAGCTCTTTGAAGAGCTGAATACACAACAGAACAACCAGCTCTATCTGACAGCTAAACATCTAACACACTTGATGAGGCTTTAACATGTCTTATCAAAGACTGTCAACACAGTAACTATAAAAAGAGCAGAAACTCCCTTGGACTTTTTAATGTTTCATTTTGTAAACATGCTGTATCACAATGGATGTCATGGGAATTTTGTGATTCAGTTTTTAAGGGATTTTAGATCACTTTGTAAAGATTATTTTTCAGTATTTGGTGTTTAAAAAAAAATTCTATCGACTAAAATTCCTTCACACTTCTGGTTTTTTTTTAAATTTCCCACAATTTTACATGTGCATTAATGTATTAATGTGGTGTTCTGATGGGGTGGTACTCCTCATTAGAACAGAGGAGACAAGTAGCTGCACAGATGCACTGCTTTCAATTTCTTTACCATGAGGCTTTTTCATCATCGCTCACAGCAGGCTTCCTCTCTCTCTCTCTCCATCTACAGTCAAGATTCACACATTTCATAGTTCACACAATAATTATCCTTATGTAACTGGATTACTGTTAAATCATTACTATTAAGGGATTCCTACATGTGCCTCTGCAGATGCTCCCTAGAAAGGTGAACGCCTTTATGCCTTCATAAACCACTGCCTTAGAAGATTCCTCCACATCAGCTGGTCAGACAAGAGCAGCAACACCGATCTCTGGCAAAAGACCCACCTACAATCTGCTGAACACGAAATTAAGGCGGTATTGGGCATACGCTCCATAAACTGTCATCAAGCGGCACCAGACAGGCCCTCACATGGAAACCCCAAGGGAACCAGAGGAGAGGCCAGCATAGAAACACCTGGTGCAGGAACCTACAAGCAGACACCAAAGAGACAGGCTTCACCTGGAACCAGCTGGGGACACTTGCACAGGATGAGGAGCAGTGGAGCACCTTCAGTGGCCTTTATTCAAGGAGAAACAACAGGCCTGAGAGAAGAAAGCACTCTGCTCCCCTCTGTGAACCACAGTGGGACTGCATGACAATTTTTAAACCAGTGGCTCCCAATTTCACAAAATACCAAAATGCCTGTCCTGAAAAAAGTTGGTAACCCTGAGTCATTTGGGCTTCACCCACACCAATACATCTTAGTACTAAAATGCTTAATTTTTTGCAACACTGTCACAGATGTTTTTTGTTTGTTTGTTTGT
Organism: Stegastes partitus; assembly: GCF_000690725.1. NCBI lineage: Eukaryota > Metazoa > Chordata > Actinopteri > Pomacentridae > Stegastes > Stegastes partitus. Next base: position 265,335 of record NW_007578223.1, read on the forward strand.
TTTTAAACAATTAACTGCTGTTTTACTATTTTTCCTTTCTGTTTTGCTAGTTAAAATATTCAATCATAAAATTATACAATTTTCTTCACTGTATTTAAATCATCAAAAAATATCATTTTACAGATATACAGTTATTTGAAAGAAAAATTATGTACATAAAATATTGAAAAATGGTAAAATATTTTTTTGAATAGTAAATTCGAAAAATTTTCCAGTTTTGTTAAATGACAGATACTATCTACAAAACTCAGAGAAAACAAGTATTAATTTATATGTTGCGTGAAAACAACTACACACCCACATCAAAAATCTGCACTTTCACAAATTGTTCTTTCACAATGCGTGACCACAGAATTAAACTGTTTTAATGTATTTAAATCAGCTAACAATATCATTATTTTACAAAAAAAATGCTGTAAATCTCAATTTTTTCCCCAGTTTTTGAACATCACAGTCAAATATTTTTTCAACATACTTTTTCTTGCACCTTTGACTGCCAGATTTTTACTGAATATTTTTTTTACAATTTACATTTACAATTAACTTCCACACTACTGAAGCATTTTAGGAGCATTCAAATGGAGACTTTTGTACTAAAATGGAGACTTTTGCAAACATCATTGACCCTGTTTTAGTTTATGAAGTCTGGGATTGCATTTTGGAAAGACAGAAATGGGGACTTTTAGAAACTATCACACAGTCACCCATGTTTGCTCTCTGATTGGGTCTATGCTGATCTATGTGTACATCGCTCCCCTATTAAGTGACCCTAAAAATTAAACAGACATCAGCCTTGAACTGTTAAACTACCGCGGAGAACCTCATTATAGGCATTGCTTACCTTGTTGGCTATGCTAGTAGCTGGTGTAGAGTTACGAAAATTTCCTTGCTGTTTTCCCATCGTAGTATTTTCTACAACTAAGTAACCAACTTGCTGTTTGATGCATCTGAATGGACAAGTGACATGTGTTTCAGGTGTGTTAGTATGCATTGAGATAATTTCTGAAATGCTGCTGTTGCCTTTGGACAGAGATCATATTAGATTTTTCAGTGCCGTTTTAAAATGAAAGCATATTAGTGTGGATGTAGCCTTGGAAACAATCAAAAGCAAGAATGCTCTGCTGCTGGCAGGGCTGTCAAAACTCACATTAGCCAAACATATTCACACAATAAGTAGACAACAATACAGTCAACTGATGATGCTCATCAGAACATGCAGGTCAAATAGCCTACATGGTCAGAACAGCTAAAACATTTGGAGAGATATCTAGTGGCTATCAAATATAAATGAGAAACAAGGTTATGAATGACATGCACACTGGAATCCTTTCATGGGAGCTTTGGTTGGTGAATGATAACAAAATAGTTGTTGTTTAACTTTGTTACAACTGCAAAGGGTCAAATTCTAATACTATCATAACTTTTGGACAGTAAACCACTGATTGTGGTGTCAGGATTTTGTCTCTCTTTTACACAAAGTCATAACCACATAGTTAAAAATCACAAAATGATCACAACATTTGTTCTTTAGTTTCTGTTTACTCCTCCTTAACTGATCAACTAAGGAAACAGAGAAAGAGATTTGCACTTTGTAATCATTTCTTTTACAAGGACTTACAAAGCCGTACATACAAGCTGGTAACCTGAGTCAAAGACAGGATGTGAGAGACAGCGAAAACAGCATTTCAACTCATCACTGATTGCACAGCTTCACTCTGCAGAGGAAGAGGCATGTCCCATCTGATCCCTGGAGTCTAATCTGTGATGACAGTGCTTCTAATGACTGTGTTTTTCATTACTGGAAACACAGTAGAGAATGTGATAACATGGTACAGATGACATCCACAGCACTGATTCACAGCGCCGCAGGCCTGCGTGGCTAAATCCAGAGAGAGAAATGGATTATTTCCAAGACATTGGCCCTTCATCTCCACTCAACCATAAAACATGGCTGTGCAATACGGTTTCCTCAGCCAAATCATTCCACTGGACACAATTTCAGTTTAAAAATGGACGAGCTATCACACCACTTACAAAAAATTGTGATCAATTTTGCGCACCAGAAATTAAATAGCTACTGTTCCTGAAATTTTTGTATACAGATATTCGTTTTGAAAGCTCTCTCCAGGGATTTCCTAGAAAAAAGTATGAATTGTAGACAACATTTGTTAGTATCAGAGCTGTTTTTTTCAATAGAGAGTTCACTGACTGGCTCAATGGACAGTTAAAATGGAAAAAATGGGGAAAGAAAAAAACATTTGCAGATCTGTGTTGGAAGCGGTCCTGTTTCAAAATCACTGCTGTGTGGTAATAACACTTTCTAAAGGTTTCCAAAGATAGAATTTCAAAAGAAGTATAGTTTGTCAAGATCCCAACCCATCCTCTAACTTTTGACATGAGCCTGGGCCGAGATTTGTAGCGGTGCTCAAATACGTTTTTAACTGTACTCAAAATGTGACATGGAGGGGGGAAAAAAACAACGAAAAAAAACTGTTCACTCGTTTCTTAACTCAAGGTGAAAAACCTGTAAAAATGTCAGAAGAGAGTGGACAAAACAACTGCAGCTACAGCATTCATGCAGTTAGTAGGATGAGTTGTAGAGATCAACTGAAAAGTTTCCTTGAAACATTACCAAAAATTGTAAATTAGACCACACAAACAGTGGAATGCCAAAGAATGCATGAAAAACCACACTGGCCTCTGTCCCTGCACTCTCAGAGGTCAATTCACTTAAACTGAAAGGGTGGTAATGCATCTATGGTAACATTTGAATGACTCCCTCCTGCCAGCTGAAAACTGAATACGATTAAGTAAAAGGGGGAATTCTCTCCCTGTCTGCATTCCAGTAGATTCTGCAGAAGATCCTGTTCAGTCAGAGACCGACGCACACAAAGCAGGCCTGGCAGTCGCAGTGAGGCTTCTCACTCGCAGCTAGGCAACGGGGCTTTTGTGCAAACTTTTAGGAACTCAGAACTCTGTTCAAAAACAAGAAATGCCAAGCCCTCCCTTTTCACATGGCTCAGGGAGGAGGCCCTGGAGAATACTTATTAACCTGCTCGCTCCTGAAAAACAACCTCTTCTTGGGCAGGCAAACTGCTTCATATCTACAATATTTCTCACGTGGAAAAGTGAGAAATCAATAAAAGAGACAGAAAGCATTCATTCTGATAAGAGTTAAAATGTGTATTTTGCATTTGTGGTTGTACAAATTGTGAACAAACCCATAACTTTAGTGTTACATTAGAAAAATGCATTTATCAATCTAAATGAAAAATAGTATCGGCTTAAATATCAGTATCAGTATTGGTTCACTCATATACAGTAATTCCTTTTTACTCTGTGGAATTGAAGTCAAACCTCATTTGACACTAGAGTTATGATTTAAGCCTGAGAAGAACCCAGGTGTTCTACAGAGTCTCTATACAACAAGGACAAAGTGACCCGTTCCCACCCAGGGCCTTCATGTCTCTTTATCACCCTTCCCTGGAGGGAAACGCTTGGGTTAGTCTGGGGTCAACAACCTGGCTCTTAAAGTCTGACCTCACTGGAATGCATCCAGCTCTTGCCTGCTATGTATTCCTGTCCCTCTCTTTTAGGATTCTCATTTTTAATGACAACTTGTGCTGTAATCGGTGAGTAAGCAACACAACCTTATAGACCCACTATACCGACTCATTTCTACTTATCGTTCCAAGAAATTCAAGGTTTTTTTGGAAATGCATTCCAAGCTGAACCAAAGGATGTGCAAAGTGTAACTCATCATATTGCTAAAGAGTCTCCTAAGTTGCAGTAAAAGATTGTAAGTTTTCTCTCAAGGCTTATTGATGCTGCTAGAAGCAATGATTGTAATGCAACTGAAACAAATGGCCTCTCAAACATCAGTCAGGACCACTGGAGGACATATGCATCAGTTCAGCATAAATTTTGTTGCTACCACCTTTTAATACTGCAGGTATATTTGGACATGTCTTGCAGTTATGACACCAGTGACAGTTTTAGTTCATAATGGCAGCTTTACTTTTGAATCCTATTAAAGATTTATTGGAAGCCCTACAATTTGTTGGACAATGTGGTGTAATTAATTTAATTGTGTTTTTTTGGGCATGTAATTCTGCACATGAATGCCTGAAATCATTAAGGTTAATTACTGAAGGAAAATTGCATTGACAACAGTGTACTAATTAGTTTGGGTACATCCAGATTATCTGTTTGGAGCTAAAACAAAAACTGCACAAGACTGAAATGTTCAGGTAATCCATTCTAGCACCAGAAGTCTCTGTGTGAGACAACAGTATGTCAAAATGAGCCCAGCAGTGAATTATAAGCTTTTCTCAGCATCTGTTTTTGTATTCATGGTGATTTAAAAGGTCAACAGTCACAACTCAAAGTCAAAATTGGTCAAATGACCATCAGTGTTTTTTTTTTTTTGGAGCACTTTAATTCAGTTACACTGAATCCCAGCATGCAAACAGTAAGGACAGAACTCAAACCGACAACTGCCCCATGAGAAAACTAAGCGTTCTGCATCCTCCTGTACTCAGTAGTTTGGATCACTGAATTCAACTTGACAAAAGGATGCAATGACCAAGTATGTAAATAGGACAGCAGCTGCAAAGGATGCAAAATACCCTTTTAAACCTTGCAGTCCTGTTTACTACAACAACAAAAGCAAGTTCAGAGTAAATATTATTACATACTATGTAACATTAGGACTCATACAGCAATACAAATAGACAGTGGTGAGATGGTGTTTAAACCGTTTTTCACAGTGTGTCAGCTACATCAAACTGCCACAACACTATGACAGCTGTGAATTATACCTTTCAAAAAGCTGAGCAGCCGATGAGTGATGCTCAGCCAACGACACACATTATGCACTTTCCTCTACATGTTCACGATACAGTGCTGCAGTCAATGTCTCCTGGTAGCTGTCAACACCGTAACTATGACTGGTAAGTGAGAAGGTAACTGCATCCTTCAAGACTCTGGACAGCAGCTGATATCTCAAGTATGCCAGGAATGTGGCTGCTAGTGCCCACCTGTCAACGTGTCTGATAGAAAGGCCATCAAACTCCATCCAGCAAAGGTTTCATTACGACTTTACACATGAAGTTTTCCTTTAATTTTTGTGCTGTGGGTGTGGGACTTTCAGATTTAAACAAACAAGGAAGCGATGTGACCCATTTGCTGACCCAAAAAATACCTCATAAAGTGCACCAACGGTTTTTAACCCACAAGTCAAAAGAGGAATGCAGTCTTGCTTTTTTTTCATTATCATTAGTTCCTCCCCCCAAATGTTTGGCTTTTTGTTCTGGAGGAGTGTGCCTCTTTACCACCCACTTTGACGTGAACAAATTAAAGATCCTATTTCATATTAAAAACCTAGTCATTGCCTTTTGAGGACAAAACTTTCATCCTCTAAACTAATGGAATAGATGGTTGATTATATTATGTACAAATGCTATTTATGGAGTGAAGAAATAAGGCTCTAATTAAGCTTTTAGACTTGTAACTACTCTCCCTCCCACAAACAAGCCTGAGCTTCACACATTACATCATATGTTTTTAACAAATCATGAAAAAAACGGAGCACTGAGCACACTTCAAACAGCAGCTTTGAACCTGTTCGTGATTATAGAAATGTAAAAAATTCCCTCAAGGAGGTCATTAAAGGCTCTCAGACTCGCAGCAAACAGAAAGTTACTAAGAGGGCACAGGCCTGCAGATCCAGCCTCATAAAAATCTAACATGCACTGCAGTATGTGATGCTATCTGCAGGATAGAAACATTAAAAACTAGATCTGTATTACCTTTGTGCAATGAGGCAGGGCATAAATGCACTAAAATTAACTTCAGCGCTCTAAGCGACAACACTGCATGCTGTTCATTCCCTATTATGTGGGTCATCTCTTCCCTCTGTTTGTATGAGCTCTCACAGCCGTATAAAGAACGCCAGCCTGACTGCACAGTCCCATGGTGCTCTGCATGAGCTTTTAACACACAGATGTACTGTACAATCACTGATCCAGCCACCGTTTTACAGCACATCTCATACCTTTCATATGAAGCCAATGATGTAACACTTGTTATCCAATAAATCCAGCATACAACACTTTAACACTGTTGAAAAAACTGTTATTGCCACTTTGTTGTGGAGCTGCCCACAGAACGTTGCAAATCTGAAACCTGAGCGGTGTGATGTCTAAAGTTGGCCCCTTTTACTAGCTGTGATACAAGTGCTAAAAATTACCCTGAAGCAAGTCAAGACCTTCCCCATTATCTGTGAACACATTATCCTTTGTTTAAAACAAAATTACTGACATCAGATTCCAGATTTATCAACTTGTGACATTCAGTGCTAAACTAGTTCAAGGCTTTTTTGCATTGTTCATTTTTAAACTTCATCAAGTCCTTGCAATAGTTTGCTTACGAAAGTTTTACTCTATTCTACACTGGTAGTTCCCTTCCTGTCTTTAACAGGGAGGATAGCATGAGAGCTATTTATAAAGAAACCCAACCATGATGATTTTAATGTTAATTGTTTTAGAAAAAGTTTTACAAATACGGGTTTCCTTGAAGTTAATTTCTTTTAGTAACAGTTATGGAATATATACGAAAAATTAATATCAGGTATCTTCTTACTTCCCAGCGTTTAAGCACACTGTCTCCCTGTTGCTGAAACCTGGCGTATACTTGGGTGCAGCCTCTTGTTAGATGAATCACAAGAGTCATTTAGTCATCCTTCCTCCAAATGAAGAGCATCTCTAATATACATAAAAGAACAACACAATACAGAACGAAGCTGCTCAACTTTTAACAAGTTCCATGTGACAAGATCATTTCACCCCTGCCCTGACCTCAAGTGCATACTTCAGTCAGTTATAAATCACGTTTAAAGCCCTTCATGAATTAGCTCCTCATTATACTGCTGAAGTGCTGCTCACCTATAAGTCAGAGTGCAGAGCCTCTGGCTGTCCTGACTCAAGAGTCCAGCTGGATTTATAGTCTACCAGAACTGCATGGTGAATGGTCAGATAGATTTAGAAACCATAGCAGGGGATGAACATGCTGCACATTTATTGCAACTTTCAGAAACTGCTGATAAGACATTCACACCCACTGTCTGGCTGCAGTGCATTGTATACAATCTAATGCAACACTATCAATGTCACCGTGGAGAATTTATCCTGAAATGTGGTCAGCTGTCTCTGTTTTTAATCAATATTGGGCTTTTTACTAGACCTACTATAACTTGCCCTAAATGTGACCAGGATTTTGCAGCCGATACCGTTCAGCTTTGAAATATCCAACTTAAGGACCTAAAGCTTTAAAAAGGGTAACATCTTTTAAATCATTTTTAAAATATTTTGTGTAAAGTATTATTTTACTACTTTCATATGTTTAATTTGTTGATTTTACTGATTATATCTTTTATAATCAGTATTCTAATTCTGTTTATTCACTGGAGTTTCTTTTGCTGGATATGAACATGTAATCATGGTGCAGATGTGTTTTCATTGCTTGTTGTAAACTTATTTTTAAAAGGTGCTATACAAATGAAGTATATTTTAGTGTCAATACTTAGACCCAGAGTTTTAATACCAATACCACAATGATATTTTTTAGGAACACATTATTTTACAGATCATGAGCATATTTTTAACAAAGACATGTTTTTAGTCTTAATAGAAGGTAGCACATTTTCAAGTGTTTTACTGAATTTTACGTTTAAGAAATAGGAGATATTTCAAAATTGAAACCATGAATTATCTGACTTGTTTTTAAATCAGGCATTCAACACCAGCTTTCGGTAAGGCAAAAACCAAAAAGATGTAGTTCAGCATTCAGGTCTATGACATGGTGCTATGAGATATTTCAAACTTGTATCTGCTTGAGTGGAAAATATTTTAACTTGAATAAATACGTTGTGCTTTCAGTGAGCTGTACAACTCTATGAAGATGCAGAAACATGATCAAAGTTGAAATATCCTGAAGGAAAATACCAGAAACAACTGAGGAGCCTGTCAAGTGTATATTTTAGTCTGAGCAGCCTCACCCACAGAGAATGGTCTATGTTGCTGTTCTTAAAATTCATATTAGCCAGGTGAATCGTGCCACAAGGCTAACTATAAAACCATTATTCTGCTAAATATTCAATTACAGTTTCACTATGTTTTTTGGGGAAAGAAAAAATGTCTTTTCTCCAAATCCCAAATCTTATACTAGAAACTGTTTCAATATTACGGATATACTCCGCAAGTAATTACACCAATGGAAGGGTTTTACAGAACTGTGATACAGACATATTTCAGTTAGCAGAAACCAAAAAAAACACTTTTAAAAAATAAAATATCATAATTCAGGGAGGAGCTTGCATGTTCTTCCTGTGCCTGCGTGGATTCTCTCTGGGTTCTCTGGTTTCTTCCCACAGTCCAAAGACATGCTGAGGTTTATTCGTGATTCTATATTATCTGTAGGTGTGAATGTGAGTATGCTTGGCTGTTTGTCTCTAAGTGTGGCCCTGTGATAGACTGGCGACCTGTCCAGGGTGTCCCTTGCCTTCACCCTGAGTCCTACAAAGGATTGTGGTGGATAGATAAGTGATGGATGGATATTTCTGGGAGAAGAGCAGAGGGGCCACTTCAAAAGCATTTAATAGTGTAGACATTTAGACCCTCATCAACACACTAAATTATCAAGCATCTAAAAAACAAACAAATAAACCAAAACAAAAGACTCAATGGGTCCAAAATTAGTTATTGAACAGACGAATGAGAGTGTGGTCTGGCAATAATAAAGGTAATAAAATTATGTGACTGGATAAGGGTGATGGAAAGATTTCACACATAACAATGATACATAGACTAGATTTAGTTTTGAAACCAGGTGAGTGGCATGTCAGTTTACTAAATGGCATATTTATACTTTTTAAAAAATTAACGCTGAGCTAATATTTTTGCATATATTGCGGAATAATTTTAGGCACTAAAAGTAAAGTGGGGATTGTTTTTTTAAATAATACCTTCATTACTTACATTTTTTTCTATTAATTTCATTTTTCTAAAAATGCAGTAAAGAGAAGTGATCAAAATCAAATCAAGATTTGGTGTGACCACTATTTTATTTTATTTTATTTTTTTAAATAGCATACATTCATAATTCATCTTTAGAGTTCTGAGTGTTGTGAAACAACATCATCACATTCTCTCTTATAAGTAATCCCATTAGGTGCAGTGAATTAATACAGTTTGGTTTATAAGAAGTGTTGCATTGTGGTTAAATTGTGGTTTAGTGAAGTGTAGCCAGTGATAATTTCTCTTAACACATCAGCAAAAACAAAGCTCCTGAAAGCAACTGCAAAAGGACCAACAATACAGCGAAAGTGACATAAACCACAGCTAGCCGACTGCTCTTAACAGTGCAGCTATTTTGCCAGCAGGAGGGCTTTTCCCATCATACTGCTGAAGTGAGAGATCACTGACATGACTGTGTGATGTGTGCGTGAAACAAACGGTCAGAATGAAACCCTCCACCTCCCTCCATCCACGGATTTCTATCAAAACTCAGCCATCTGTCTTTTCTGCACCAGTCAGAGACCGAGAGCCAAAACCAGATTAAAACAATACTTTGACCCACTCACTAATCCCAAGATCTGTTTCAGTGCTAGCTAGCTAACTGCAGCAGTGAGACTGAGAGAATCTGTGCTGACTGAAGAATTTATGGTGGGTAAAACTTGCCATAAATATCTCCAGAGAACGCAGGACAAATATTTATGACTATATCATCATCTAGCATTTGTGCATTTTGTGCAGAGATTTAGGAGGCTGACAAAGTGCTGGCTAATCCTGAGGTCAATGCTGGAAATAACCCTTCTGTCATTCTGGCAGAAGGTTAGTCTGACAGCTGAGCCAGATGTGATAGCCACCATGAATATATAGTACAGAGGTCAACGTAAACATGAGACTAAAAATAACACATAATGTCTTTTATCCTCCAGATTAACAAAAGGCAGCACAAGAAGAACACAATATGTTTTCTCTCTTATCAATCTCTATTCACTGTCATGGTCAGGCTTATGATCTGTGTCTGAAGGACAGCTGTCTTTAGGTACACCCTGTTCACAATAAGGACACCTTATCAAAACCACAGTACAATATCAGCAGGAAGACAGACAACCTGCAGTTTTAGAGTTCACCTCATGTGGGCTTAATCTTTATAGTGAAGAACACAGCATATTTCTCCATGTCAAGTCTTCTTTGCTGTCCTTCAGCACAAATCAGTTTTATTTGGGCCAAATGTTAAGGCTACCTGCGCTGCAGTGTTGTCTGCAACAGTCTTCAACAATTCAACTCAACACAAAGCTGTATCAAAATGGGACTCTTGTTGCCATTACTTGTAAAGATTCAGTCTAAATCTTAAAGATTAACTAAAAAGCATTAAGCGTTTCACTGCCCTCTCCAGCTGCAAGATTGCCTACTTGAGGTAATGCCTGAGCTTTGCACATAAACAAACCATTATGTGTACCAACAGCATTATTAGCATACTGGCAAACTACAGCCTTATAAGAGCTAAATACAAATGTAAAGTTTTGACACTGTCTTCCTCAACACACTTGTCAAAACAAATCTGACTACTGGAAAGGAGGTTACGGAAAAGAGAAAAAAAACTAGACCACCTATGTCGAGGACAGGGACACCTATATTAGAAACTGGCAGCCTATGACCAGAGAAAACCGAGAAAAAGGCTGCTAGGATCGATCACTTGAAAGAGAAAAAACCTACATCAGCAAGAAAGCTTAGTGATCTGTCCCTTCTACGGCCGGTGTTATACAAGAATGCAAGGGTCCAAAAGCATGCTTAGAATACGTAGATTTGGACTGCACATGTATGCAACAAAGTCTTCCAAGCACATTCCTGCACGCTAAAAAAAGTAGTATAATAACAACAACTATGCATCCATAGGTGTTGATGGGTGTCCCCAGCTGTTCATTTGTGCAGCTGCTATTGGATGAGCTTGACGCTGGATCCTATAGAACCTATAGAACCTATAAATCCTATAGATCCTATAGATCCGAGGGTAAAGGCAAAGATCTTTCAGATGGTATTGTCTGGCTTGACTTCTGCAGAATCAAGTCTACAAACGGTCTTCCAGTGTTGTCTCAAGAACACTTTACATTACACTACTGACACCAATTGTCAGTGCTTGAACAAGACTGGTTAACATAAGACTGGTGAAGAGTGACTGACGTGGAAAAAACTTTGGTGACTCCAATATCAAATCCACAATTCTTGACTACAAAAATATATCATGGCTGCTGAGGGATTTTGACCATTACCACAATGCTATAAATAAAACAAAAACTATAAAGGGATAACACACCTTGGTGTAAACTGTACTGACTAATCTGTGACAAAATTCCAACATTTGACTTTATATTTTGTTACATTAACCACAAGAACGATGCATACCAAGTACTGACTAACTGCAGTTTTTTAACTTAAACTTGACTATCCATCGCTTCGGACTGATGAACTGAAATAATTAGGAAAGACTAAAAATCTTGCAGAAAAATGGACATTACTTTCAGAAACCAATGTTCGGTATTGGCATGATGCAGTATCTAGTGTCACAGTAAGTGTCTGAGCACCACTACAAGTGATCTCACACATTGTCTCTCAGTGTACAAGAACCGCTTGGTTAAATACGCATGTCTTGCAGTGCAGCGGGATTAAAGGATGCAGCTGCACAACAAAGAAGAAGACCCTCCCAACTCCCTTTGAGTTTGAAGACCCTTCCCAGTCTGGTAGCCATAATCACCTCCTGTGTCCTGCTTCATTGTCCAGGAGCACTGGCCAGAAAAGGCCCCTTGTGTTCCTCAGAGAGATGCCTCTACCCTTTTAGTACCACCTGACAATGAGTTCACCACCCGTGGGCAAGCAAATACTTTACCACAAGACCACCACAACTACACATAACTCACATTCCCTCTTTCTAAAACAGAATTTCAGTTAATTGCAGTTTGGCTTTTATTTTGGTAGTTTTGGCAATTATGCTTATCAGTATATTATTACTAAAATAACAATTACAAACTTGACAATAATATCACAACACTGTGTTAAAAAGAATCTTGACGGTTTTGGAATGACGAGTAATAGGTCAGGTTCTTTACAATTTAGTCAAACTTTTTTCAGAGAACAAAAGCCGACTGTAAAACTATCAAGCTGTAAACATTCATTGCAGTTTCGTAGAATCTGGCTGACAGATGGCTGATATTATTGGCTGACATTGGTATGCCACTGATGTATTGCTATCAGCATATATATTGTCCAATATATGCCAGTATGAGAACATTCTTTTGCAGAACTTAATGTAGAAAAAGATGCTTGGGGTAATTCAGAAACAGTGTCACTGTCTGCAGCACATGCAGAGAGTACATGTCAAAGCTGATCAGATGGTGCTGCAGAGTCAAGCGGTGTCCTCTCGGTAAGTTGCTGACTGCTTTGTGAAATACATAGGTGGTTAAAAACAGGGAACCCCATCACTTGCTCTTTTCAATATAACTAACATATTTGTAAACAATATCGGCCAATAAATAAATAGATTACGCCTTAAAAATTGTATCCACCCCAATTTTACATTTTCTTTTCTTTTTTTCAACTTTGACCTTTGGTACTTTCGCCAACTGTTTGCATAGTTTTCCTATGCAAAGAGATTTATTGCTGGCAATTTATATGAGATCAATTTTAGTTTTACCTCCAAATAAAGTGGAATAAATAAGTGGTTTCTAGCCTAGACCATCTTTACTTAGTACCCTGTCCACATGTTTGATTATTTTTTTCACATCTGAAGAAAAAAAACATGAAAGATACACACCACCAGCTTAGAGGATCTGTGTTCCCAAATCTCAGCAATAAACACAAATGATGCTCGGAAAATCAACATTCATTTAAAGCACATCTACAATTACTTCTGACAGCAGACAAACATGGTGACCCTGATGCTGTTTTTCTTCGTTTGTCTCTAGCATACAGGAATAAGCCACACACCTGCTGTTCACACAAAAACACTTTCACAAATAAACCCACAAACATTAGCCCCCAAATGTTACTTGAAGAAGGAGGAGACGTAGCGGCTCACATTGCCACATCTCCAGCTGGGAGAGCTGAGTGTCAGCTGCAGGGCAGAGCATCCAACAACACTTCACCACCACGCCCTCTTCCTGCCCCCAACATATCCCCGACACCCCCCCCCCCACTCTGCTCTAAACACACACACAAACTCCTCCATCCAAGCTGTACTACCCCATTGTCTCTTTTCACACCCCCTCTGAAAGAAGTGATCGTACACCAATATTTCCCCCCCTGCTTCTTTAATCCCCTGCACTGGGAGAACTTAATAACAGCAGATGTAATATGTGAGAAAGAGCGATGGGCTGTGCATGGTTGTCGGGTTCATTGTTTCAAGCTCCCAATAAAGGGTTAAGTGGGATTTAGAGCCCTTGCGAGGCAAAAAAGACTAAAAGAAAGCTCCTTTTCTTATGCCACAGAGCTATTCACTTGCACCTCCAGTGTCTCAGTAGGCAGCGGTGCCATGACAAACAGCCTGCTAATCCCAGGATTTGTCCTATTATACCACCACCTGAGGCTGAGTTTAAAAATCTAATGTGCAAATCAGATTCCAAACTGATATTATCTCTATAAAAACATCACACCATTAATATCATAGATTTAATATTCTGTCAAGACACTGTAAAATACAATGAGAGAGCTTTAACAACATTGATTTTTTTACTCGACAGCATCATCGGATTTGGCAGACCTCAGCATCTGTACTTACACTTGACAACAAACGTTCCTAATAGGAGCCATCTCACCATCTGACGGACAAATCTAATAATCGCCTCTCACACAGTGTCTAGTTTCCGGAGTGTATATAATAGATGCCCCCTGCCCTGTGGCCCATTAGAGCTCATTACGTGCCCATTATACACCTGGTGACCTGTGACCTCGTCAGCACTGTGCCGTGCTAATCAGCTCTTCGGGGACTCAGGCAGATGGATGGACGGGTGAGGCTGCTGTTCTTTCTTTAACTGCATTCATCGCCTTCACACAGAGTTCCAAGGCAGCAATACATGTCACCTTATTCAGGTGGGAAACCTTTTAAATGCTAAGGAAGAGCAACTTTCTTTTTGCATTTTTCAAACCTTTTCAAAGGCTTTATGAGAATAAAAGATTTGGAAAATGGCCAGCAAAGTGGAATGACTGGGAATCAGGAAAACGGATGAATCAGTGTAACTAAATCTCACATGTATTCAAAAGCTTTTTTGGCAGCGGGACCATAATGCCATGATGTCACAGCACTGTTTTTTGTTGCAGTAGTAGGTCCTGTTTTGTATGATTCAGTACAAAAGTATTTCTAAATTTGCACTGTTACACAGTTAGTGGCTCGGCAACCACCTATCTTCAGTTATTGCATTGTTGGCTGACCAGAGGGATGCAAGTTTGATGTAGCCAGGCTTTCTTTGTGTACGCCAGCTTGACAAAACCTAAAAACCCAGTCAGAGATAATGAGGATCACAACAGTTGTTATCAGCTTTCCTTGTTAAGCCACGTTTTATTCACCAGGCTCTGGGTGTTCTCCCATGACAGGGGGCGTTTAATGCATCATTTCACACACAAAATAGACCAACTGCATGACAGCTATTTGAGTTAAGAGGAACATGTTGTTACAATGGAGCGCAACAAAAAATATGAAAAAAAGGCACTGCTTCTACAGTAATTTCCCAGACTGGGATAAACAAAATATTTCTATTCTATTCTATTCTAAAAATGATGCAAGAGAAGAATACTGTTTGGATACGGTTAATTGTGAGACATAACGTCTTTATTTAATCACACCACACTCGCAATGCAATCACTGATTTTTATTATGAGAGCTCTTAAGTTTCATTTTCACACATTTAAAAACTAAACAAGTGCTGACAATGCCCCATTATAAAGGGTACATAGAAATCAATTCTTTCAAATAGAGTTGAAATTAATGTAATCGCTCACAAAGAATCACCAGGATAAGAACTGGTGAAAGGGTGGCGCTTATTACAGTCAATGTAAATCCCAAACTCTCAATATAACTTCCTCCAGAGCAGGCTAGCAGTTACCATGGTGATCTGGAGGGTTGAAAGCCAGCCAACTCTGTGACATTAAAAAGTCTGGCTTTAGGCTCAATGTACCTCGCTAAATCTATAATCTTGCTTCATAGTACACGCTTCAAGTTTAGAGCATGAAATGTTTTACATGAGAATCTAGTGAGAACAATAAAAACAAAAGTATTCAATAAGGACTTTGAAAAATTTGCACTGATCAGAATACAGACTTTGGGAATGCTATCATAGACTGACACTTGTGAAATTTACATTTTAGGTGCTTGTCTGATTTTGTCAGTCGATAGTACAACCAGCAGACAAAAGACAGGGTCACAGGGTCAACATCTACAGAAGAAATAAGCACTTATTCACCCTGAAGACACTGAAGCTTCATAAACAAATCACATTCAAATTCATCAAAGCTACAACTCCGCAACAACCACTTTTTTCACCTTCTGGGTGTAAGTTCCTGAATTGCTCTGAGGTAATATCATTACCAACACATTACTGACCAGCATTTCCTAATAAGCTCATGCGCCGTGTTAACTACACTCGATTTCAACCCTCACAGGCTTAATATTTAGGTTAAGCCTTGGGCTAAGTTCCATGCTGCAGAGGGGATAAGCCTACTTTATTTCACATTTTCTTGGTGCTGTATTCAGGGGGCTGCAGACTAATTTGCATTGGATTTAGAGTTGGGGCTATTTTGCACTTGGTATCCCGATTCATTTTTAATTACTTAATTTATTCTTGGTTTCAGACATCCTTTACACTCATCTGAGCAACAAAAATACCCACTTTAAACAAATTTTGTTAGAATATTTTGCTGGAAGGTCCCAAATGGGGAATTGTGTTGATATAATGAGAACACAGAGAGAGTGTGTTGGAGAGGTCAGACCACAGTGAGCAGCACAAACACACGAGTACAGCAGCTTCATTCAGTCTGAGGGAGGCATTTTAACGTTAATGTGGACTTTAAAAGGAATAAATAAACGAGAAAGTAAACATACTGGGGTTCAGAGTTAATTTGAAGCATTAGGGAGAACAAAGAGAAGCACCGTAATAGCTAGAAGAAAAGGAAAGTGACTGTAAACCAGCAGTTTTGTTGCCATTTTGTTGCTAAATTGTCATATTGTTGCTAAGTTGAGCTACATTTGTGAACAGAAACAGTAAAGACACAAATGAATTCAGCAAACCACCGTATCATAAAACTGTAAGTTAGCCACGTAAAAGTCCCCACGGTGGCTAACTCGCTGGAAAACATGATTTGAACATTACAATGATTCATTTCAAAGTCGTAATTCAAGTCAGCAGAAAGCCAGCGCACACTGAGCCAACTCCAAATTACGCAGCAAACAAACGAGACACATAAAGCTTGGGTGTTTTACAAGGGGGTGGAAATGCGCAAAGAAACAAGTAAAAAGAATTAACAAGACTCACCTCGAAGAGAAACAAAGCCTCGGACGGAACTCCGGTGTTTGTTGTTTTTTTTTAAAGTCCCACTGTCCCGCGGAGAGCGCGCTGTTCGGGGGGAAACTGAAGTGAAAACACTCGGTCGCTTGTGGCGTGTCTCCGCCGCTGCCGCCGCCTCCCTCTCTGTCCGATTTACATGTCAACAGAGCCGCTGACAGACACAGCACACACACACTACCGCGTTCAGTCACTTCTGGGGCTAAATTATTACCACAAACGAGCCAAGAATCTCCTCTCAAATAAACATCTTGCGAGTGATTAGCAGCCATTAGGTGACACAGGTTTTCATTTTATAGCCTAGTGACAGAGTAATGGGGTGCTTAACCATAAATAAACTATCGTAAAGTGGTGTAGTAAAAATAAAATTAAATAAAGAGTAGCTCAGATTTATTTCAGACATGTTTCACAGATTTTTCCCTCATGTTCCACTAAATTTGGAGCTGATTTTAAAGGTCCAATATTGTGCCCCTTTCAGAAAATGTCTCACATGAGGGTTCTTTTCTTTCATTTTTAAGCTCAAAACAATGCAAAGATGGTTCAGTTTAAAATGACTGCTTAACGCCTGGTTTTAGTTCTTGTGTAAATAGACTGTAGCTTTAAATGCACCTGAACGGTCCACGCCCCCTTCAGGAACAAGACTCTCCTAGATAGATAGATGGATAGATGGATAGATAGATAGATAGATAGATAGATAGATAGATAGATAGATAGATAGATTCCAAGAAAAAAACAGCTGTCCGGTAGCTTACATGACACAACATGCAATAATTAAAGTCGAGATCAAAAACTAAGCATTTTACGAAATAACCAAAAGCAGGCAATGCGGTATAATTGTGGTCGTGCATGTAGAGGGTAAAGTGTAGAAGACTGAACAATTATGTAGTGCAAACATTAAGTTGTATTAAAGAGACCCTGTGCAGAACTATACTAGTGCAAACATAGTATTAAAAGTATACTGAAAATGTCCATGAATGAGAATATGGCTGCATCTATGGCTGCATACCTTGTTTTTTTCTTTTTAAATTAAATACATACTACAGCAACCCTCACAAAGTACGTACTGCTTATGCAGTATGCATACAATTTGAATATATTATTTCATCATGATAATGTGCTCTAGGCAGCTCAAGCTTGTTTATACTCGTGTGCAAGATTGTGACGTACGTGATGTAACTGAGCAGAGGACTATGAATCAGAATGGTCAGAAAAGCATGCTGGTTTGCAAACTGCAAAATGTAGTAGAACAAGTGTTTTGGGCATTGCTACATTTGACAAAGTATGTATTGGGACATAGTAAATGTTTGTTTTTTCACTCACTACATATTTTGGCTGTATGGATATTGGAACTGAGCTTATCAGTGTTTTAGTCGTGTAATGCTCCTGACCTGAAACTAAGAGAGAGTGAAGGGGCAGGGTTATGCAAAGTTTGACCTCAACCTTCCTGGCTTGTAAAACTGGAAGGTTACCTAGTTGTGGCATGTCAGACATAAGCATCTTCGTATCTTAACAGCTTTTCTTTTACACCTCCAAGTTTATGACAACCACACAATGATAAATATGGATTTTCACCATATGGGACCTTTAAAAAAGATGGTAAAAAACTGAGACATCCTGAACTTTGGGTCATGGTAGAAAAAAATGCTTGATCCTGCGTTTTCCACATAGATTTTAGGGGGAATGCAGGGGATACGCCCCCCTCAATATTTTGAACTTATGCATTTGTTGTCTGATTTTGTCTGCTATCCTGTTCCCTCTCCCTTTTTTCCTCACTCCTAGTGGAGGCAGATGTCCCCCCTCCCTGAACCTTGTTCTGCTGGAAGTTTCTTCCAGTTCAAGGGGAGTATTTTCATCCCACTGTCACCAAAGAGCTTGTTCAAAGGGAATCTTTGGATTCGTTTGAATTCTCTCCATAATGTAACATTGTAACATCTTCACCTTAATGTGTTAAATGCCTTTTGAGGACTTATGTTGCAAAATGGCGCCATATATTTAAAATTAAATGAAACTGAAATTGAATTTACTAATTGACATAACCGTGTCTTCAACAATCGTGGCCTTTTTTTCTTCTGCCTATCAAACACAAACATGTATGATATGTTAAAAAAAAGAGCAAAAAGAGGCCACTTGTACACTCAAAAGGCCCAAAAGGGGACAGAAAATTGAATCAAGCTTACTGTGTATGTGTATCTGAGGAGAAACAATATTAAACAAGAAAAGTTGATCTACAGGGGAGGAAACACTTAAAAGCAATGCAAAATAACTCAGAGACATAATGCAATACATTCTATTTCACTTAGATTTTGTGTTTTCCTTTATAAAAACAAAAACATTTACACTGTAAACTAATGTAGAAAATGTACAAACTGTGCATAAATATTCACCAGAAATTGGGGAATAAAGTGTTTGACACTTAAAATGTACATCCCTGCCAATATTTTAGAACTGTTGCTGTATGCATGACACCAATTATCAATAAACCAAGATGCTTTGCCTTTTTCTGCTAAAAAAAAAAATGATACTGTATAATACATGCAGCAAGTGTCAATTAAACTTTCAAATGTCAGCTCTAATTAACCAAAATAGAAAAATGGGACACTTCTTTTCTCCTGTTTTTTTCCTTCAGCTGTCTCCCATGCATTTACTGATTGTACTTGTGTTTTTGAGTATACATAAATGTTTTCCAGTGCCCACAACATACTTCAAACCTTTCAAAGCTTCTCCACAGCTGTAGAAAACTTCATTCAACAAGTTTACTCCTCAGGACCAGCAGTGGTTTTCAGATATAAAACTGCTGAATGTCATTTAAAACTGCAAATAAGGTTTGAACACAGCTTTGTTAAGATTGGTACAGGGCATCTCAGTCTGGTCTTGTGCATCTTTTTTTGCAAGTTTCAGTCAGTGTTTGCTTAAAAATGTACCATTTAGTAGCTTTACAGTGGCTCCTATGTTTAGGAAAGGTGCCCACTCTCCCCCAACCCCCCTGCCCTTTTTTTTTTTTTTTTTTTTNTTTTTTTTTTTTTTTTTTTTAAAGAATGTTACTTAGAGACTGCTAGAATCTGGGCCAAAGCCTGATAAGGAGCTAAGATGGGGCCTTGGGGGCGTCCAGGAGGTCCTTGCAAAGAGATAAAGGGAGTCACACGCAAATCTAGGTTGAGATTTACTGCAATGACGTTAAGCACAATGGCAGAAAATAACCATACAGCATACTTTAAGTGCTTCTGCATGGGACACACTCAAATGGGTCTAGCAAGGGTTTTTACGTTTAGTGTCACACTTTTGGGTTTCTTTTTGTACATTTATTGCTAAACGTACAGGTCTTTTCTCCCACAAGTCAGCCCTCATGACAGCTGAAAAGCCTCGGGCATGCCGTGATATAACACTTAATGCCCGACTAAAATGCGAGATAGTGAAAACCCCAGAGGATTACCTTCTCCTTAAGGCAAAGAAAAATGCTTTTAATGTTTACGGAACGCAAACAGTTGAAGTAAACTAACAGTTCAAGTGTGATGGCAGCATATATGTGCCGGAGGATGTGAGAAAAATGACATCAGCGTGTTGCTTTCGGATGGATTCCACGCACCTGATTGTTCCTGAAATGCCATCATTTGTTTTAACTTGCTGCTGTCAATCATGTGAGCTTCGATCTCACATTTTCCGAGGGCAGGATGATGTTGCTTGACTGTAAAATGTGTGATGATATGTGAGCAAGCCCCTGTTCTGTCACTCAGTCCCTCTCTGCATCTATGGCACCGGCCCCCGAGCCATGGAGGCCAGAGTGGGGCCCCCCGTCCCCAGGAAGAAGGGTGTGTCTGCAGCAACCTGGATGTTTCCCTCCTCTCCTCTTTTGTGATATTCTTTATCTGCTGTCAGCCTAAGACAATGGTCTCCCAAAGAATGGAACTAGATATTGGAGACTGTTTGCAGTGAGGCGTCAGCGCATGCTTCTCCTGTGATACTGAGGCACTTTCCTTGACTATATGGAAAAGTCATTGTCTCATCCAATGAGTCAGAGGAATGGAAGCTGGTTCAAACTGTGTAGCACTAACCTGAGGGCTTGTTCTGATCCATCCACAATGCAAAGAGCGAAAGCCTCACACATATAAGGTGTTTAGCAGTTTTAATTTCACATTGAGATGGTAAAGCAAAGGCTGGAGCATAAACACACTTCATTGGACGGGAAGTTGAAGAGTCATACTGAAATCTATGGAATGTGCTATTAATTTTTAAAGTGTGTAATAATAATCAGTGAATGGGTTGATGTATTGTCAGAAGTTACCTAAATAAAATAATCGCAGAAAAGTAAAAATAAAATGACCCCCAATGATTCCCACAAGATGATTGCAAATGGCCCATCACATGTCCTGATGTTACCCTGTCAGATTTTAAATACACCTACTCATCTCACACTGTAAAAAAAAAAAAAA
>NW_007578223.1:286518-296263 GCF_000690725.1 Stegastes partitus
ATTCATTTACAAATAATAATAAAATGTATTTATTTCAAGTAATTGGATTCAGTATTTATACTGTAATTTTTACATATCTTTGTGTATTATAAAAATTAACACAAAAAAAAAGGGAAGGAAAAAGTTCATTCATTCACCTCAGAATTTCAAGTCAGACGAACATCCTTCATCCAGAACAACTCATGTTTATACAATCTAAAATGGTCTGAAATTAAAAACCAGTTGAATTAGCTTAAAATTACAGCATTTGTCTCTTTTTGTTCAGTTCATGAAAAAAAAAATAAAATCTTCTATGAGTTTGACTTTTTAGTTTAAGTAGAATGACATGGTACCGCTGATTCTGTAAATTTTCTGGTCAATTGTCAGTCATAGAAATGTTTCATTAATGCAGCGCCAGGCGTGGTTCTTATAGGTAACAGGACAGACATGTGCACCATACCTGAACATAGTAGGTGTGCTGGTGTTGAGACAGTGGCCAATGTAAACTGTTTTCTTTCAGTTTTAAACCATATCAGGAGGACGTGGAGACAAAAAAAAAAAAACAAAGTTCCTCAAATGCAACCTGAGGAGGAGGAGGAGGAGTTCATGTTAAGGAGCAGAGAGTCTGTGTGATTCAGTCCCAGCAGTTTCAGAGCAAAGACCACTGAAACGTGATCAGTGTGATCTTTTGACCTGGAGCTCCGACATAAAGCCTTGAGTGATTTGTCAGTTGATGTCAGCTGCTTCAGTTCAGTCATAGTAACCTTGCTGGGGTAAATGTGCCTTTCTTGCCCACTTCGCTGGCTCTGACCTTTGATGTTCTGCAACAAAAGCAGCAAAAAAAGACATTTAAGCTTCTCTCGTCTCAAATTCCAGGACAGAAATTTAATTCTGCATTACCACATACTCCCAGAGTTTTGCCAGAGGAAACTTGTACTGTGTTTTTTTTGTTTACCATTGAGAGCACATACCGTGAACCTCTTTGGAATGTGATACACAATGTTATCTATACTGTTGGTCAACAAAACACTCTCTCTTGCAAGTTTGATAAAGCTTTAAACATAAGGACACAGACACATGTTAACACTGGATATGGGCAGGTTTTAGTCACACTAACGTTGCTGTAGTGTTGGCTGATTAGGGCGATACTGTAAAAAAAAAAAAAAAGTTCTAATTTGCTTCTGAGCTCCGT
Organism: Stegastes partitus; assembly: GCF_000690725.1. Taxonomy (NCBI): domain Eukaryota; kingdom Metazoa; phylum Chordata; class Actinopteri; family Pomacentridae; genus Stegastes; species Stegastes partitus. The sequence continues at coordinate 287,690 of NW_007578223.1, forward strand.
AAAGGAAGAAGAAGGTTTGACAAGACTTGTCTTTTATTGAAGCCCACAACATTCAGGCCCCAACACTCCTAAAACGCTGCATTTACTCATTTTATCCACCTGTTTGTATACCTGCTTGCAGGTCAAGTCTACATTATTTTAGTGTTTTACGAGTCAGTAAAAGCTGCAGTTAGACTAAATTTGCCAAATCATTTCCTATATTCTGAGGTGCACAACAGCGTAAACCGATGCAAATAGCCGAGATGTTCTAGCCACTGAACCGCCAAATATCCACTTGTTATATTCCATCGAAAGATGATTTGGTTTCTAAGAGTCTTTTGCTCAACACAAATATATTTACTGGCTGTACAACACTAATAAAATGTAAACAGTTAAATTAAAGCAATGATAGTGTAAAATAACATTATAATGCTGGCGACCAGAGCTGCCAGAAGCTGTCAAATTTGATTGCATGCTGCACAAACAGGTGAGAGGTTAAAATTTCTCAAATGAAGAGCAAGAAGTGGCATTTTGCTGCCCTCTGTGGTGAATGTCTCTCTCCTTTTTCATTACCTTGGACCACATCCTGCATTGCTCGGATGGGTGTTGTCAGAAACTGCTCTGCTGCATCTACAATGACGCCCTACAGTGGTGTCCCCGACTCCTGGAGTACACATGTGCATCATTGTGCTCTGGTGAACTACAGGATTTTCAGTTGGAATAAACTGCACTGACTGACTTGACTACGCGGGTGCAGCCGAACAAGTTCCACACACTGAATCATACTGTGGCTTTGTTTATGGCTAATTTAGTTACACAAAAATTACAGACACTGAACAACACTTACGTCTGCATTCAAATTTATGTCCAGTTGATGATATGAGTCAAATGTTCACCATCATCTTTTAGCTCTGTTTTTGGTCTCCACCAACTCTTAAGACAAATATTAGTCTGGTCTCTGACTGTGTCTGTCTGCTGTTTGGACTTCAAAAGCTCTGTAATGCTATAATTGCCAAGTTTAGTGAGAACTGCCTTTGGGTTTGTCACTGCAGGTAACACTGCTAATAATAAAATGTTGACAAATGCAGTCAAAAAACAGAGCAATCCCCAAAACATGCATAATTAAACTATTAGGCTCCTGCGATGTGGACAGTGAACATCAAACAACATCCCTGTTTGAATCCAGCTGGGAGCTCGTTTCCTGTCTTCTCTCCATTGTAACTACATAATAAAAGCGTAAAAACAATTAACAAACAACATTAAAGTGTCAGACTGAAGGCAGAATTATTATTCAATGAGCAAAAAAGTTTGAAAATGCCTAATAAAGTAGGTCCAAAATGATTTGTTGGTTGCTGGCTGCAGGGCCTGAAGCAGCCCCTTAATTTGCCTCTGCCTGGGGCTGGTTAATACCTGCATGATGAGGCTCTATAAATCTTCAGAGCTGCGTTTTGTCTTAAGCAGCATAATATTCCAGCATTGCTTTCGGGGCAAATTCAGTCAGCAACTTTCTCTTAACAAGCCTGTTTGCTCATTTGCATACTAATAAATGTTTCAGTTTTTTATTGTTGTTTAGCACTCAGCGTGAAGAGATGAATATTCATTTTAGAATCATGAGATACAAAAGCACAATAAGAAGTTAGATACGATCACACTTTACCTGGAATAGAGTAAAAGAACAAAAGCCTTCATTAGAGCCAGATGATGTAGTGCCACTGTGTGGTGAGAGGAGTGAATAACACCATTTAAATATGTTTGACACAGTGATTATCACTGTGTCAAGCAAAAATTTGCCTAAAGGCATCATAGTAGCAATCAAGGAGTTGTAGCGAGGGGAGGTAGTGGAACTTAGGATTCCAATGTGGGGATTCCCGATAAAAACCTGAAATTTCATTTTTGTCTGTCACTTGGAAATTTTACAATATTAGCATGATATGTAAGCTATTACTGGTAGGTGCAGATATAATTTACAGAGTAATGCTTGTATCTAAAATAAGTGATGAGATGACTGGCTGCCCTCTCTGAAAGACTGTATGGTTATAAAAAAAAAAATAAAAAAAAAGAGCAACAAAGAATATTCCAACAAAAAATGCATCTGTTATGTTGAGATGCTGCAAAAAATATAAGCTGTTACATATATTAATGGCATTGGGGTGGACAAACATTTGACCTTCAGGTGAAATCTAAATCAAATCAAATTTACTTATGTAGCACGTTTAAAAACATCTTGATTTGATCAACCTGCTGTACATGGTATTAGATTGGCAGCAATAAATTATTAGACAGACAAAATAAATAAAATTAAACAATATTATAAATATAAAATATAACAGGCAGTATAAAATATACACATATGGACAACATAAAACTGCATAAAACAGGCAAAAGAGAAAAGAGCATAGCAACTTGTAGGATCAATTTAAAAAGAACCTTAACCCTGTTCAGGACTTTTGGGGTCTTTTGGACCCCAGGCCATTTGGTTTAGGTGACAGGCATTGTTTTGTTTTTTTTTATCATTATTGAAGTTTTTTTTAAATACAAAGAGAGGGACATTTGTCCTGCATTTGGAACCAAAAACACGTCAACTTGACAGAAAATTTATTTAACATAGAGTCGATAATGAATACCAACAAATATTTGCACATATTCTTTCTTGGGGTCCAATGGATCCTGAAAGACCTTCTACATATGGCAACATGAAAGTCCTGAATAGGGTTAAGAGCTGCCACAAGCCACTGAAATCATGCATGTCTTGAGTTTTTTCTTGAAAATATCAGTGGAGGAGGAACATGTAATTGTTACTGCTACTGCTGCAAAGGATCGATCTCCCCTCACCCAAGAGCCTTGATCTTGGAACAGTTAAAAGTAGTTGGTCTGATGATCTGAGAGGCCTTGACGTGGAGCATGGCTTCATATACACATGAAAGAACCTTAAAATCAGTTCTGTATTTAACTGGCAACCAGTGTACGGATGAAATTATACACAATCACACAGGAGAATATGCTTCCAAATAGAAAAGAAAGTAAGCCATAAAGGAGAAAACACCTGAGATAAAAAATAAACAAAGCAGATTTGTGTTCAATTTCACAAACAGTCACAGAGAGTGAATCAGCCAGTATCTAATGAAACTGCCCTTCACTGCTACAAACCTCTGCAGATTGTGTCATCCTAAAGCTAAAGCTAAAGCTACAGGTAGACAGACTGGATATGATTGTGGCTAGTTGGGAGCTGAGGGAGAGATTGGTTGATTTCTGGCATCTTGTCTCCTCTGTCAGCCAGCAGCCAGTCATCTGCAGGCAGCAGCTGATCCACCAATCGTGGCCTCGTACCTGCATACAGACCCACATTCACATCTGATGCACATCATTCAGACAGTCAATACAGGAAGAGAACACTAAAATGCTAATAATCATAATAAACTTAATTTGTATTTCACCTTTCATTATGTTTTACAATAATACTCTATTATACAGCTTTGAGATGCTCGTGACATATCCTGTTCATTTTGATCAGCGTCATTGATGGATAAAGCTGCTGATTCAGAAACAAGTAGGTTAATCTATTACTTTGGTTTTTGGTTTTAATACTATATCTGTTTTGAATATTTCTGACCTTTTAGGGTTTTCTAAAGTTTCACTCCTGATCTGCAGAGCTAAAAAGGAGCCTCCTCGCCTTTGTCTTATGCTCATTATATGCTACATGCCCATGGATGAAGCAGCCCAGATTTTTGTGTTAGTGGCAGCAATTGTCAGTTAAGAAAGCAGCAAGAGCAGAAAATGACAACACTGGCAACATGTCAGTCTGAAAATAATTTTTTCTCTGTGCATGCTCCTGTTATCTTTTAGAATATAAAAAACCCCTGAAAATACAACTCATAATCTGACATACTGGGTCCTTTAAAGCGCCTACAGAAGCGCTTTCACTGATAGATATTCCGTCATTTGTTTGTGTTGCATCACTCCACTGCATCCTCGTTGCTGTTGTCTCAGCACATGCAGCAGTAAATGATTGGGTGCTTGATGCAGAGTGGCAGCTATTTTCCCATCATGCTTTGTGTGTCATGCTCGGGCACAGAAGCTGTCTGCATAATGTTACCGAAATGTTTTTCCCGCAGTCAACCATTGCATCCCACTTTCACACTTCTATTTCATTTTACCGCTGTAGCCAGATTTCTTGTTTCTTGTTGCTCAAATCATCAAATCTAACGTCAAGGAAACACTGTTTGCGGGAAAAGTATAGGAATGATGAATGACTCGAGTTATGTGATATGAAAGTGTTATCATCCGGCCATTGTGAAAATGCAATGCGTATGATCAGTCGTGTTTTATGAAGATATCAGCAATGTGGGAGTTAATGTTGGGCTGAGTTTGCAAACAACTTGGAAAAAGAACTTTCAAACATGAATTACTGAGAACTGAGTTGTGCTGCTGGTAGTGAATATTCATTTTCTCTGCAACATCGTCCTTCCTGGGTATTGGAACTCATGTGGTTGTGGATCTGAAAGTGTGTGTGGACCTTAGTTAGATCAGAGTGTAGTTTCAAGCTTGGTTTTCTTTATTGAGGCCATATATTGCACATTGCAACTTAAATACAACACAATAATGGATAAGTACCTCACGAGAACCAGCAGATGTCAGCACAATGTTGCTTAGGGTTGAGCACCGTTTTAGGCACTGACTGAGCTTACCAGCAAGGATCAAGTGAGCTTACAGGTTTAATGAGGAGAGGAATTAGAAGTATTGAATGATGTCGATGAATAATAGGAATGAAGATGAGAATGGATGTCTGGTAGCTGCTCTGTTACATTTGGACTCTGGTATCTGGGTCGAAGGACTCCCATTTCAGGTAATAGTTTCGCCCGAACCAATTATGGTCCCCAGACAGTGGCTGGAGAAAAGGAAATTGGGTATGACAGGATGGCTAACTTTGGCCATTCAGGGCTTTTTGTGTTTCTGGACTCCTTGAATAATTTTTTTTTAAATTCATACAACCAGTTGGTTTATCCATTATTCAAGTCATGCAGAGTGTAGAGATGCTCAAGTGTGGATAGAAAAGGCTTAGAGGTCTTTTTGAAGCAATCTATGCCTACAGGATTCACTGTACCACCATCCTGCCTGCCTTCATTGTCTGTCTTGATTATGCTCTCAGAGAAAGCTTCTTCATTTGAAGCCACTGTGGGCTCAAAAATTGAAAAGCTTGAGATAGGTGAAAAAGAATCTGTCACTGTGTCTATGTAGCAGCTGGAACAGTACAAGTCTTTTTTACAAGTAAATACTTAAGGTACAAGAAAAGAGCTACAAATCTTAAGTGACTTAAAATTAAAGCAAGTTTGCATCAGTCTTTTTCCATGAAGACAACATAAATCATATTCAACCAACATGCTATATTAAGGGAAATAGTCCTTCAATTAACACAGAAATTTCAGTTTAAATTACATACAATATTAAGTTAGTATAATTCAACATAATTATGTCAACACAACTCCCCAAAAACAATCATTTTCACAGGTAGTTTTCCACCAAAGCATGTAACAAGTGTGTACCACGGCTTTTAACAGAGCTCACGTCTTCACTTTGTGTACAGAAATGAAAAAATACATTTATAAATACACCTGTTTTAGCTTTTATTTATCATTTTATATGCATAATGAGAATAAGAAAACCCCATCTGCTTGCTATTAGCACCACAGAGGGTTAGATTTCTGTTTTGTTTCACAGTCGTCCTCAGAAAAAGTTATTTTTTCTGATCTTTAATGATAGTGGCAGTAAGTGGAACAGTGTGCATGCCAGTACCTTTAATAAAACGCATTGTGGTTCATGCATGAATCACACATCAGTAACAGCCTTATTTATTTTTACACATGATCCATGATGGTGAAAATATAATTCACTAGGAATATCTGTCAAAAATAGCATACTGTCAATATTTTAAAGACCCCCAACATTTCAAAAGTCATGTTTTCAGGGGAGCTCATGTCTTATTAAAAGGATCCAGACTCCCTCCGGCTCCCCTGCAGTCTGCACCCGTCATGTAGCGCTGAAAAACATCCAAGATACCTCTGCAAGCTTTGCTGATTACCAAACTTCCACATAAAAATGGATTATACAGAAAATCAGTCGAGAGGAAACAATCTTCTGATAGACTTCTGATAGGCTCGCGTTCAAAATCTAAATCTTGGCGTGACACAGAGATCAAGGCAAAGAAAGTATTGCATCTTAAAGCAAGCTTATGGAAATTGAAACATCTTATTGAAAAGGGAAATATGAGGTGCATTGTGCATAAATTGCTTTGACTTGAAGGAAATAATACTGAAAACAAAATCCTTCAAAGACACTAACCTTTCTGAATGTGATCAACTAGTTTCAGTCTGTTTAAATCTCTCCTCGTTATCACTCATTTTGTCCGTCTACAGCTACAAAACTTTGCAGAAACAATCGGCAAAACTGTCATGTGTGATGCAAATGGGCCAAACTTCACATCATCAGAAGATCTGACCCTTAATTCACAAGATCGTAATGATAGCAAGGATAAAATTAGGTGCGATGACTTCTTTGATCCAGATATAAACTTTCCTAACTTAAAAATGACCTAAAATCACTGCAATTAACACAAGGTTTAAGAATTTCTCCTGCAGCCTAATAGAACAAGGCCAAAAAATAAATATATTTTTATTTTTATTTCTCCACCTAGACATAAATATTTACACAAAAATCATATAACCCAAGGCTCATTGACGCTTTAGTAACTGCTGATTCAGTGTCTCAACACAATACTGTGCATTCATGTAGAGTGTTTCATCTTCTTCTATCTCCCGTCTTTGTTGACAGCAATTTTCATTTAACTGAGAAGAAAGAGCTCAGCATTAGATAAAACTGAAGTTGAATCACTTTTTTTATACAAATACCAAGTTCTATGTTTAAAGGGAAAAGTTTTATAATTGGTTGTAATTATCATACTGATGTCAGAAACTTTAATGACGTTCTGTCTTCCAGTCTTGAGTTGATAAGTAACAAGGGAAAGAAACACATTCTTCTTGGAGATTTTAACACTGACCCTCTCACAAGTCAGTCTAATTTATCAACTGGTTATCAGCACTGTTTGGGCTGTCACACGGTCCGCTTCACACAATGTGATGTTTCCAATCCAAAAGATTTATTTTTTTTTTTTTTGGATGTTGACGTGGTTGCTCCTCTCATCACAAACTTCCATCGCTTTTTAATGTGAACATTCACCAGACTTGTGTGATCATGTTTAAATATATCCACTGAACTCATAAATTGCCTCACGCTTTCCAGGATGTTTTCAAGTTTTCCTCAGACAGTCACTTAAAATTCATGAGACATTCTAAGGACTTTCATATTTTTTTGTGTACTGTCAAACTCCCTCCTTATTAATTTTCACTAATATTCAGAAAAGCATCTTCTTCAATCTACATCAACTATTATCCATTATCTATATACCTCTTAATCCTCACTAGGGTCGCGGGTGTGTGTGTGTGTGTGTGTGTGTGTGTGTGTGTGTGTGGGGTGAGGGGTGGGGGGGCTGGAGCCTATCCCAGCTTACATATATTGTTATATATTATAATATATTATTCCAATCTGCAAATAGAGCGTCTCCATTAATTAAAAAAACAAAACAAACCAAAAAAAAAACATGAAAACAACAACAAAAAATGGATGTGAAAGGGATGGGTGAGAGGGAGAATGAAGTTAAAGGAGGGAGCGCTTTGTTAAAATACAGATGGTAACTGTTGGTAATTATCATAGATGGTTTTATATGAGGAGAATGATAGTTTTGTGCTAAAACTTTACCAAAACCAGTGTAAGAGGAGGAAACAGTATTACTTTTTTTTAATGTCAATACCACCATGATGATGTGGCATCAATTAAAAAAACACAAGTAAATGTCAAAGACATCATAACCAGCTCTGCAGTTCACCCTCAGCTCTATGGAGCATTTTACCGTTTTACACGACAACTTCATGGTTTTAGTGCGGAGTCCATTCTAATACCCACACCTGAAGTCACTTAAACGTATGATCATGTGCTGTCAGCTAGCAGGTAAGTGTGTCGCCTGTCTGAAATTCTGCAACACACAGCACACTCCGCCTGCACGTCCACTGATACCACCTTTAAATGGTGTTCAAAGGAACCTCACATTTCATCACAATGTACTGCTCCACACAGCAGTCCAGCTGTTCGGGGTAGCACATCTACAAGCTGCTTTTAGGACCAACATCGACAAAGAAGCTGAAGTTTATAACCTGCTGGATTCATCAGGCAAGATTACACATTCACACTTGATTCTCGAACTGAGAATGATAATTGCAAATCAGGAACTGCCATCCTGACATTTCACATTATCCTATTATCCTTTTACCAATAATTCTGAGAAATACAATCCTGCCTTGAAATCGAGGTGATGAATTTAAGGGATGCATTTTGTTGATTGCAAGCATCTCTTTCAGCTCCTGAATATGTTTTGTCATCTGCTTGAAACTGTGAGTCTGTATAGATGATCATATATATATATAATTATACACACACACACACACACACACACACACACACACACACACACACACACACACACACACA
>NW_007578223.1:297409-303222 GCF_000690725.1 Stegastes partitus
GCCTTCTATGAGCCCTGATCTAAATCCTATTGAACATCTGTGGAAGGAGCTGAAACATGCCGTCTGGAGAAGGCACCATTCAAACCTGAGACAACCGGACCAGTCTGCTCATGAGGAGTGGGCCAAAAGACCTGCTGAGAGGTGCACAAGTCTCATTGACAGTTACAGAAATCGTTCGATTGCAGTGATTGCCTCAAAAGGTTGCGCAACAAAATATTAAGTTAAGGGTACCATCATTTTTTGTTCAGGCCTGTTTCATGAATTTATTTTTTAAAATAATTCTGTTAAACCACGATTCAACAGCAATGTCTAATTTTCATTGGTTAATTTTCATAGAATTTTTATCTATTATTACTTTTGTCAGATTCAAGTCATTTCTGTGACCGTTGTGGGTTTTTCTTTCATTAACCGAGGGGTACCAACAATTTTGTCCACGTGTGTATGTATATATATATATGTATTTGTGAGTTATGAGAAAATGAAATTTTGCGACAATACACCTGAGCTTAATCAGACACACAGACACCAGACACACACACACACACACACGCACATACACACCGGCAACAATGTTATCTTAGGACAGGATCGGGGTTAGGAATTTATAAATAGAGCTCATTGAATTGGGTTAACTACTTGCAGAAGGAGTGAGTGACTTGATTTCCCAGATGGTTAAATTAGGAGAAGCCACAGCACACAGAGAAAAGATGTGTTTTCAACCTGGATTTGAACATCTCTGCATTCTGAACATGCAGTGGACGTTTTATGCCACAGAGGAAAAGCACAGGTGAGCACAGGCTTTACCCTCAACAGATGTTTTTGTTAAATCAAAGAACAGCCAAATAACCTGCTTTAGTGACAAGGACGATCTTGAAAGAGTGCGTCAGTAGCTGATTCGACGACATCAAACTTCTTAGATCTTATAAGGACTCTGATAGTACTGTTTTGAACCAAACGAACACATTTTGCTGGCTGAGGAAAGAGAAAATTCCAAAATACCTTGCCCTAACCCAGCCTGTGTGGCTTTGAGAAACTGAGCAGCCGTTGAAATGAATGGAAAAATCTGCAAACAGTAAACTGAGCTGGACCAACGACCTTATAGGCATTCAGATGTTGGCTGTTGTTGCACATCTACTGATGGATTCATGGCAAGCATGTCTCTACTTTCATGAGCTGGGGGGAATCATTAACTCCTAAAGGAAGATAAACTAGAGTGTCGTCAGCATAGCAGTGATAAGTCATGTTGTGTGCTTTTTTAAAAAAATGTGACCCAGTAGCAAGTACAAACAGAACAAAAGTAATGATTGCTATGGAAAAGATATTTGACCTTAGAGCTGGAAGGTATACAACACCATAAGGACAACTCAGAATCTGTGCTTACGTTGTGATGCGTTTGTTTACAACTGTTTGCCAACTGTGGGGGCATTATTGCAGCAAAACTATTTGTACAATTCTACAATTTCATTTAGCAGATGCTTTTATCCAAAGCGGCGTACATCTGAGAGCAGATACAACACAAGCAAGGATCTAGTCAGGAGAAAACAATCTGGATAAATGCCATAGAACAAGTTAAAGTGTGATGTTCATGGCTGGTGAGGCACTGACTCCATCAGAATCAGATTTACAAATATATGCACTCTACAGCGTAACTCATTTGCTATTTGATTGGCAGCAGTTTATGGGTTATGTTTCATATCTGCATTCTTTACACATACAAACTGTAGCCCACAAAATGCACGTTTCATAAAAAAAAAAAAAAAGTGATTGCGGTTTTACCTTTACTTATAAATTAAGTCCATGTTCCGCTCCTTGTGGACAAAAATATCTGTTACTTTTTTGAAAAAATCTCCTTTTCTTCCTTCGCTGCACTTGACTTGCTAACTGTAGATTGTACCTAGCTTGCTGTCACTTACTCTGCAGCTGCAGAGTCACAAGAAGAATGTCTGGGATCACGAGCGCCCCCTGCCATGTGGCAAGAGAACTGCCTGCCTCACCTCGAGCCTCCTTTCAGCTGTTTGATCTTAGTTGTATTTATTTACAACATATTTACAAATCTGAGGAGTTCGATTTGGTTTCAGGGTATGACAAAACCAAAATGAAAAACAAATAAATCTATTTAAAGAAGTATAACCAAGAAAACCTCCCCAAAACCAACAATCCTCACCTCACTGTCCAGTAAAAATGGATAAAACAACTTCACCAAATCACTTCTACAAACTCAGCAAGACCAACAAAGCCATTCACATGGTCAAAGCTACAGTTGAACACGCAGGTTGTAAGTGTAGCTGGTTGGGGTATTGAAGCTTACCCAACACTGTTTGCTGCCACGGCTTTCATGGCTGTCAGCCATCTGCCAGTCACGAGTTAACCAACCAATCACAAATGAGTGCCTGCACACCTCAATTAGCATACACTTTAGAAAATGTGTACTTTTAAACAGTAAACAGTAAAAACTCGATGTTCCATTTGTGTTGCCTCATGATCACAGAACTTTTGGTCACATCTTCACCAAAGGAAGCGCCTAAAGTGCCATCATGTGAGCCAAACGTTCAACTTTAGCCATGTGATAGAAATATAATTCAATACAATATGTGATAATATTTTGCACTGTTTCACTTTTTCCAGGCAGCAAATTGAATGCAATTAAGCTTTTGGCAAACGGTCAATAAGAAAGTCTTTTGTTTACCTCAATCGATATTGCTATACACTTCGCATTGATCTCGCCTTATTGAAATAGTTGGAAGTGACACGGCTAATGACTACATTACTGAGACCAACTTTTTTTTTTTTTTTTTTTTACCAGACTGTCGAAGGCAAAGCAGGAAAGTTCATTAACAACAAAACTCCTGAGAAAGCACAAAACTACATCAAGCTGTGATCAGGCTGCTTTTGAGAACTCATATTTGAGAACGCGCACGGATGGATCTGTATGCACAGAGCAAGTTTTCAGTGCATGTGGGAACAGAATCACGAACAGAATCAAAGTCATGAGGCCACGTGAGGAATTGCCTTCCTAGATTTGAGCAGCAGTAGGGCCTGATTTGCTCACTGTCTTCAAAGCTGCTCGTTCTCAGTTCTGGCAGCTTGTATCCCTCACATTCAAACTCCAGCTGAGAGCAGTATAAACTCTGTTGGATTTTGCCCATAATTGAAGTGTCATTCTGTTAAGTAAATTCAGGCTTCTTCACAGTGTGCTCCATTAGCTTTTTCATTTGTTAAAAAGACTGTGAAAAAGATCTGACCCTAACAGCTGGGTATGGAAATGTCCTTTTGAAGCATGCCAACCAAAGGTTGTTGCTAAGCTTCCTCTAAAGCCCTCTTTGGATTCACAAATATGTATTTGCAGATTAATTACACCGTACAGGAATAGTTCAGCATCCTGGAAGTGTGCTCACTTGCTCTCTGAGAGTAAGATCAAACTCGTGTTTGGGGAGCTTGAGGACTGGAAGCTGGAGGGAAGAGCTGGCCAGGCTCTGTCTACATTTCAACATACACTTCTAAAGCTACTAATTAACACACTGTAACCCCTCTTTTTTGTCCATACAGAAATACAAAAGCTAACAGACAACTTACATGATGAGAAGGAGCTCTCAATTTTTCCACCAAGAGCATTTCCGTGAATTCGTCTCTGGCTGCACTATGGATTGGCATATGTTTAAGTGCAGGTATGCTGTTTATCTGTGTAGGAGAATTTATCACTATCTTGTCTAAGTCTTGCCGCAGATGTGTATCAGTGCAGAGTAAAGTTAGACTAAAGCTGTAGTCAGTCATCTTAGAGTCTGTCAGGTAATGTGCTGCTCAAGGACACTTAGTTTTCTGACTGTGGCCTCCACCTGGGCAACAGTGGGACCCTGAGACACCGTAGATGTACGGAGGAGTGACAAATTCAATGAAAAACCAACATAAAGGTTCTCAGTAAGGTATTTGGCTGCCAGAACAGCTTCTGTGCTCCTTGGCATTGATTCTCCAAGTCTGTGAATTATACTGGCAGGGTGGAACAACAAAAGATATTCCTTCATTTAGCATGTTGATGATGGTGGTGGAGGTTGCTGTCGAACATGTCGGTCCAAAATCTTGCAGGGGTATTTAATTCGGTTAAGATCTGGGGACATCGAAAGCATATGATTCACAACATTTTCATCAAACCAGGCATTGTCATCCTGGAAGAGACATCTATCAAGACATAAAAGTTCCATCATGTGATGAAGGTAATCACCCAGAACAACTTTGAATTGATTTAAAAAGATCCTTACCTCTAAGGGGACAATCGGACCACACCACAACAGAATCACCTTCACTGTAGGGGCAGATGGTTAAGTTTCCTCTCACTCGTTTGTATGAAGGAGTACACACTGAGTTCAAAGATGGCACCAACTTTACTAAATGAAAATTGTTTGCATGGTACATAAGCCAAAATAGTTTTGTAGCTTCAGGGTTTGAAACTTCCAGCAAGCAGGGGATGTTCCCACAACACTGGCTAACATAACCAACAAGCTCTAATAAGGTTTCAAAGAAAACATGTTCATGTCATGCTCAATTAACATTTTAAGGATATCTGTCATTTCACATAATGTTCCTATGAGGTTAAAAGTTAACTAAGAAAAAACATTTTAATATTCAACGGATGTCAGATTTTGATGAACCAACATTCATGAATTTGTTCTTAAGATGTTCTCAATGTCTCAGATGACAGAATATTTTTTTGAAAAACATTCCTTTCAAGTGACATATTAACAAAGGCAGAACATTTTGTCTGTAATATTCTCAGGATGTTTTGGGGATGTTGCTGTCGAGAACATTTTTCCACAAAAGGTCACATGACAACAAAAGATGGGCGATTCAGTGCAATACTTGGAAAACATTTTGAGAAAATTGTCTTCAAAAATAACTTTCTAGGAACTAAAATATAACTTCCTGCCTAAAATATTACTAGAAAAATTTGAGCTGGGTTTGCATTGTGATGACATCTTGCAAATAAAATTCCCTTTTCATGCCTCTGGGGAAGTTCTACAAATACAAACCCTCCATGGAATTAAAAATGAATGAGCAAAAACTGAATGTTCTACCAAAAGACTTACAGATGTCTCTTTCATAACTTTGGATAATGATGGAAAAGTACGATGGCCCAGAGAGCTCAATGGGCTGCAGATTGAGAGAATACATGCAAACCAATAAAAGCAAATGAAGAAAACAGCTTCACCAATTTACCAACACAGGTGCAGCATTTACAAACGCTGCACATTCAGAAAACACAACCAGATACAGAAAGGCTGCAAATAGAACAGACTAATGGAGATGTTTCCAGGAGACACTAAAAAGTGAAACAGCTGGAACATGCTTGTTGTTGCCACGGTGACTCATAAAGTGATTCACTGAGTCAGCGTTGTGCGAAAATGAGCTTTAAGACTTCTGTTTGTTTGATATAACAGTCGAACGGCAAGAATCATATATGATTACTGACATCTGCTATTATGCTTAGAATAAACCAAGGTTTACTTGTAGGTCAATAGGCAATGTCATCTTCAGCAAAATTGCACCAAGTCTGTGGAGTGGTGACATCCTGAAGTCTCTAAAAATCATGTCTGTCTATCTAAGTTACATATTTAGAAGTCTGTTTGCATGAAAATATTCCCTTCATACCTCATAATGGCTTAAACACTACAACATTGCTGTAGCTCGAGCACACCAGCTCACCCACAACTCTGCTCAAACACTGTAAAACTGCAGCTACACAACTTCAGCCACATGCATTCAAACCAGGAGCTGATTCTGAATGTGACGAGGTGCACTATATGGAGAATTAAAAGAATGCC
>NW_007578223.1:303952-356380 GCF_000690725.1 Stegastes partitus
CCATCTGCCTCGACCGGTTGGGTGGATGTAGGATGAATTATAAAATTTAGTTTACAGTTAAACAAGTTATTAGAATTTATTGTCCTTTTGTAACATGAGGCATCATGGTGGGGCAGCAGGATGCAGAAGGTGAGGCCAGCAGCTGTAATTCAGGAGCTCCAGATCCAGAGACATCCACAGAGAGAGCAGGCGCAAATAACTACAAAAAAAAAAAGAACCAAGCAGAAGCCACTTTGTGGAGAGGCAGACTACAATGAGGAGTGTCCAGGGGTGCCACCAATGCTCACCTGGGTGCAACACAATAAATCTCATGGCATCCTCACAGCAATCCTCACAACAACATGTTGCAGTCTATGTCGTGTCCCTGTGCAGTTACTCACACGCAAAAAAAAAGAAAGTGAAGAGACCTCACCACGGGTGTCTAGTCTCTCCACCAAGTGGCACTCTACTCTGAAAAGAAAAGAACTAAACAAAAGAATGAGAAACAACTAAAGCAACATAACCCAGTTGGCTAAACCAATGCAAAAACCTAAACTAACATTCAAAACAGCAGTGGTTATAAGGCAGGAGAACCACCTCTCGTATGGGCCATTAACTAAATTGCTGGTCTAGCAGAGGGTCACAAAACGGCTTTACAGTCGACCAACACTGGGCACCAAACACAACCAGCCACAGCAGGGACAGAGTTCAGGGAGCAGAGGGAGAACAAAGGGGAGCACATGACTTAAATAGCCTGCTCTGCTTAGATAATTGGCCAGGAGAGGAGGCAGGCCAGGGCTGCACTCACCTGCACCTGCAGTATTCCCCACCACATAAAAAATAAAGATACAGAAAGCCTCACCTTGCAAAGCGCCTCTCTTGGTTTGTCAGTGAAGGAACCCTGCTGTCTGAATCTGTGTTTCTGTGAAAAACATCAATAAGCTGCAGTTTTAAGGAGGAAATGGTACGGCTGGCTGCTTCTTTCACTCAAGATATGTCTTGCAGCAACACCATATGGATGTGTTCACAAGATTTTTTTTTAAATGGTTTGCATTAAAGCATGTCTTAAAGAACAAACTGAAGGAACAAATCTGTAACCTGCAAACTTCATAGCTCACACAAATCCAAATATAAAGCATATACACATGTTGGGGTTGCTGGAGGGGCATTGAATTAACTGCTTAGACACCACAACACCACTGCTGATTACATTAATGGTTTCATTTTTGGTCACAACATGACACCTTCAATCTGACAACAACACTCCACGAGTCAACGCAGCAGATGTTGGTATATACTAACCCACCATAAAGCCTCAAATTATTGTTGTTACTTTTCTGCCAGTGTACAGATTAAATAAATGAGACACAGCTCTTTAATCAGTGAGCTTTACAGATGTTGCGAGGTGTATTTTTAACTGCAGAGTGAGCCAGGCGGGCAGCCTCACCGCCTCCAGTCTCTGCCTTTAAGCTCGGTCAACACGGTCACAAATCCAGCTCCACACTGACAGCTGCTGTGATCACAGTGTAATGTGATAAAGTTTTAGGGTTATATTAATGTTGCCGTTTTACTAGCCCATACTAATTTATGGTGCTTATTCAGTTGTGTGTTATTGTTTTAGGACTTTTGCACAGCTGAGTTCATCATATGATTCATTATTTATTGATTGTATCAGTTATAGCACTATTTTTTATGCATATCTATATGTGTAGCATTTGCAGTCACATTTTGGAATGATATACTGCAGAAAAATGAAAGTATAGTGCATAATGATTTTCCTGCCATGTTTGTAAGAATCTGGAGAACACTACCAACATGCAAACAATCAGGGTTACTCCATCATGAATTCACAGAAATGTATGTACAGCTGTGCACCTTTTTCAGCTCTGTGGAACCTTTTAGCTTCTTTCAGCTCCTTGTTCTAGATTTCCACCTGGCAACTTTGGCTCAGCCTCACTGCTCAGCCTGGTTTCCAGCAGTTATTTCAATGAAGAAGCTGAAACCCTCTTTATACTAGAACAGCAAACAGACACGGTTGTTGACCAGCCAGACCTGTAAAAACTCTGCACATCAGCATCCAAGTCCAAATTATTTAGAAGCTTGTCATGAAATTAAATAATATATCTCTGTTTTTTTATGTAGCTGTACTCAGGGAGGAACCTCCATCGCATCAGCAGGGGTACATATTAGAGGACTGCTCTTTCATAGACTCCTGTTTATTAGCAAGCTGACACTTTGCTGATCTGGTGCGCTCCTAATCCTATGGATCCCATTTTCTGCTAAAAACAGCATTCTAGTCCCACTGGGTTCAAATAATCTGGGGATTAATAGAACATGAATGTTGTCTTCTCTATTTACCGCTAACTTATCCCCACTGATGACACAGGTCACAGAGATGCTCAAAGAGGGATAAGCCTACCATTATCATTAATTGGAGGGATTAATGCAGCGAAAATAAATGTTTCACTTACATTTATTTGTTGTTATTCCCTTATTGTACCAGAAAATTGTTCAAAACCATTGATGAAGAATTGCTATGGAGTGGAAAATCTAAACTATTACACAAGTGTCAATTTGTTGCTCTGCATAATGTTCATTTACATGATTGGTTCACACCAATAATCTAAAAAGACTGCCAGCATCCCATCTGTTGCAATTCAATATTCTTTATCAGCATGAAAATCAGGTTAACAATATTGCCAAAGCATCACCATTCTACTACTTCTGTGTGAATTTCGTCTTTCCAAACTCTCCCTTTGTACTCATTGAAGATCGACTGGAGCTGAACCCTAAAAAGAGAGCTCTCCCAGACCTGCAAACTGCCTTTGCGACTATCAGATGTTCCAGATAAGAGCTGATAATGAACCAAGTGCTGATTTCACTGATCAAAGGTGAAAAGGGGCTTTTGACAGGACACAAATAAACTCTTCTAGCCCTTAACTTGGCAATACAATTCCCATTCCAAAATTCTAATTTTGCTTTTCTAAAACCTAGCTGACTGTAACATATCCAAATGTAGAAGACATGTGTGATAGATGTCATGGTTCTTCATGTATTTTAGGTCACATGTTTGACTCATGTTCAATATTATAGAATTTTTGGCAAAATTATTTTGAGATTATGTCCAAAATATTCAAAACTGCTCTTTTATTGTGAAATTTAGTGTCCTCAAGAACCCAAAGGATATTTAGGGACACCGGTTAAACAGTTTAAGCCTCGATGCTTTCATTAGCATGACACTGTCTTTATAGTTCACTGGAAATCCGGCCAAGCAGTGATCTAATTATTCAATGCTGTTGGTTATGACTCTTGGTAGTTTTGTAGGGTAAGAGACACATCACTCACATACATATTTTCTCACATATTCCTCGTGGTATCAAGTCATGCAGATATTTTTGGCACTTGCCACATCATTAACATCGCAAAGCAGCAGTGATGTGAGCCACGAAGCCTTTGACAGTTGTCATCTTTGCCTGGTATGAATAAACATTCCACCTGAGTTGCCGTGTTGATGAGAGGGCTCAGATCAGGGCGTCAAATAAGGACTCTGCGGGAGGATACAGACGTTTTGTAATGTCTACTGAGCAGTGATTTAAAAAAGAACAAGACAAAAAAAAAAAAAAAACAGTCCAAAACCCACCACATCTGGGTCATGCTCAGTTCAAATCAGATCCTTTCCCTTTCCTGTTTAAATCCGACCTAACTACCCAGAGCCATCGGCTTTGCACACACACAGGGATTTGTAAAACTATTTATATCATGGGCCCTTTTTTTGGATTTTCAGAGAAATGTGTGTAAATGTTTGTTAATGTATTCCAGACGCAGCACAGACATCCTGTTAGGACAATAAGACCTCAAGGCCCCGCCACTGGGTATAAAGCTGGCCCAGACGTCGTGGAGCGTGAGTCAGTGTATTACCTTAAAGCAGCAGCTGCATTAATAAACAACACAGATGAGAGCTGCCCTACCGCGGCACTGCGTTTTTAAGTAGTGGTAGCAGGGGCAAATCTGATGTGATTTGTTTATTTGAGGATTAGATGTGCCCCGAGTGCTCTCTGAAATCTGGATTAAAGACGGATGTGCGTCACACAGGAAGATTGTGTCTGATACATTATTCTTGGAAGTTGTGCCTGTTGTCGGTGAAGTTGCATCTGAAGCAGAGTGGAGGAGCCTGACAGCGGATCTTGAATCTTCAGTGGTGGAAATCAGGACTCGGTGAAAAACATGTGAAAGAGAGACTTTATTTATGAAATTTGCTGTGAAAGCATTACATTCAGAATATTTTCTGAAGATGAAAGTAGAAGTGAAGTCGGTTTGGAAGCTAATGGATCTCTAAGCGTGCTCGTGTTTCTTGCTTCATTTGTTTGTTTTTTTTGTTGTTTTTTTGGAACAGACAAATCATCTGACGTGCTGTTGGGAAAGTTTCAATCCCAAATGATATGCACCAATAAAATAAAAAAGAAACCACGTTTTGGCAAAGAATTGCTGCAATGAAGCTAAAGCGCATTTGTGGTTCCTGGAAATATTATGAAGCTCTTGGATTTGGAATTAAACAAGTGGTTTAACATTTTGATTAAAAAAATGTCTTTTTTCACTTTCTTGCCAACAGATAAATGCAATATATCTTTGTAATAGGCATCAGTCTAGTTTAGCCATAGGACTGGAAGCAAAAGGACACAATAACCCTAACTGAGGGAGCCTTTTACTACTACTAAATGAAATGCATAGTTGCAACTAAAAATTCTAATTTAATGATTTAGATTTTAGATTAGATGTTTTGATTGGTTGTATTGGCATTTTAATATTGATATTTAGATTTAAAGCTGTGTGTAATTTAAACTGACCTTTCTATTGAGTTTAAATAAAATTCAAGTTTTAGCAAATTAATTAAATTGGATTGATAACAACGGCTGCAAGGTGGAACAGTGGTTAGCACTGTTGCCTCACAGCAAGAAGGTCGCCGGTTCGCATCCCGGTGAGGACACCGGGGTCTTTCTGCATGGAGTTTGCATGTTCTCCCCATGCAGTGTGGTTCTCCAGCTTCCTCCCACACAGTCCAAAAACATGTTGAGGTTAATTGGTGATTCTAAATTGTCCGTAGGTGTGAATGTGAGTGTGCTTGGTTGTCTGTCTCTAAGTGTAGCCCTGTGATAGACTGGCAACCTGTCCAGGGTGTCCCCTGCCTTCACCCTAAGTCAGCTTGAATAGGTATTTGTGTTTATCGTGTAGGAAGGTCTGGTATTTTGTGCACTAATAGAGGCTTCTGTTGGTTGGAGAAACATTACACAAGTAAGATCTTAATTGGCCATCTTAGAATTGGACCCGCACCAGTGGTAGAATGTAACTAAGTACATTTATTCAAGTTCTGTTCTTAAGTTGAGTTCTCAGACAATTGTCCATCCTACGTTTTGTCAAAAAAAAAAAATCCTTCTAAATGAAGTTTGGTTGCTTTTACATTTGTTTTTTGCTATTTTATGCTTCTATTCAACTATATTTTATTACATTTTTTCTTTTGTGCTTATTTTGGACCATATAATTTTACATTTAAACTAAAGCAGCACATCATAAAACAATATCGTCCTATAGATGAAACCACTCAACAGTATATCATTTTTCTTTTTTGACCAGCCTAAAACATGAGTAGTTCATTAAATTGCACCCTGATGCATTAGTAATACTAATAATCCAATGATATAACACTATAAAACTGCTCCAGTCGACTTATAAAGTACTTTGATGCATCACAATCATTTTTGCAGTTAATACTTTTTAAAAGTTTTACTTCAACAAAATTATAAATGCTGGACTTTTGTATGTCAAAAGTTTTTTTTTTTTTAAGTGAGTTATTGCCAACAATGGTCAACAATTCTTAGAAAAAAAACAAAAAACAGCTTGTCGTCTGAATGTTACTCCCGACTGACTGGTAAAGGTAAAACTAAATAAAGTAACTCCTTTCGCAAACATAAAGTACTCAAGGTCACAGTGTAAAGCTGAACAAATGAAGCTACTTTTCCTGAACAAATAAACGAGAGTCAACCTATTAATTAGGTAATCTGAGTTTCCCTCCTGCTTCCAGTCTTTATGCTAAGCTAAACCAATTGCCATCTGGGTCTGACTCTGTAAAATAAGCACAACTGTTAATTTTCACTTATTGTTTCTTAATTCTTAGCAAGAAAAGCAATAGTATAATGTCGAGTTGTTAAAAATAAAAGGAGAATCTGATTTCAAAATGTTAAACTTGCAAATCAGCCTTGCAGGATAAAACCATAGCTCTGGTGATGGGTGAAATCACACGGCACGATCAGTCTATAAGAACAGCTTCTAGCGCACTATTTGGCCGTGTGATTAAAGGCTAAACAGGATGGAACACTATGCAGTCAGTCATGGTAATGAAATAAACAAAAAGAAAAAGAAAAAAAAAAACAACTAAACAAAAAAAAAAACAGTACAGCCATTACAGCCAGGTTGGTGTATAAAAAAATGTTCACTTAAGGCGGTTCAAGTTGGTTACACCACTGATAAAGCTTTCCACATTTTTTTTAAAAGTCCATCCTAAGAAATGCAGAACAAGAAAGATATTGCATGCCTCGCGTCCAGCTGTTTCGTGCACCCTTTTGCCAACTTAAGGTATAATGGCACATGGATCTATCACTGTACTGAACGTTAATAAATAAATAAATAATATCATCAGTGAATCGAGAAGCCCGTAAATACATAAACAAGTGAAGACTTTGTTTAGCAACAGTGATGTGTGGTGCTTTAACCCCCCACTCCCACCCTCCAATCAGCAGCAACATCCAGTTCAGTCCTGGCTTAATGGGATGCTTCAGTCTGGTTAATGCCAACAGCGGGTCCAATGAGTAATACAGGGCAGCAGCCTTTACTGTCACTTTAATTGAAATGTTGTCACTGTAGTCGGAGCGCTGTTAAGGGAAGAAAGCCTGGTATTTAGCTCACTTACTGCCTCATTAGCCATCTGCTCTGGACACATTCAGTTATGTGACTCAGTCTGTTCCAAAGGTTGCAGAGGCAAACGGCAGCCAAATTGCAAGCTCTTACTATTTTGACAGTTTGTTTCGTGAAGATAGAGTGCTTCAGAGTGGAGAGTGTTATTTAGGGAAGCCTTGGGAAGGGGGCTGGTTGCACAAAGACACACTCTGACTTCTGCTCAGATCTAAACAGTTCAGATGGATGTAGAAGTTCTTCAGCTGCGCAAAAAAAACCCCAAATTGTCTTGCTCATGGTGGCAAACTCACCAGTCAGGAGGCTTCCAACCAAAAGTAAAACAAATCCCAGCAAATCAACTGAAAATCCACAAAATGTTATGTGAATGTTAGGAGCTAGTTTTCCAAGAAAAGTTCAAATGGTGCAAAATAATGCAGAAAATATGATGGAAATATGATATTTCTGTCAGTTTCATGTAATAATGTGAGGAAAGTTTCCTCATTGCACCAACGTCTTCGTAGCATTTCCACATTTGTTTTTAAATGAGCTGACTCAAGATTTTTTATGTGCAGCCAGTTATACAAAGCTTTAGCCTTTTTTGGTTCATTGGTTTGGTTTTCTGGACAACAAATTACACCTTCATCAACCTCATTTAGAAAAAAAAATCTGAAAAAACCTCCGATAGCTTGCTGAGGGACAAATGACAGAAAGACAAAGTGTGTAACTAGCTGGTGAACACAGTGGAGCAAAGATCTTGTATTGCCGAACATCAAATGAATGATAATAATCTTGGGATCTGCTTGTTGAATAACAAATTAGCCAAAAACAACTTTATAAGGTGAGAGGATGTCAAATATCTGTAACACGGTACCATTCTGTCAATTACACATCTCTATTTACTTTGGAAATTCAATTAAGTCTCTTGTTCCGCTCATTGGCCGCTATTTTTGCTCTCTGGAGAAGCAGTTACCAAATCAGAAGTTTTGTAGGTGAGAATAAGACTGGGGACATCGTAAGATAGCCAGAAAAATGGTGGCATGTATGCCATGGACAAGTCAGCTTGCAGAAACAACAACTTGTAAATCTTAACATTTCTTTACACCGTAATAAACGTTAAGTTTAACCTTTCGAACCCCAAAGTCCGCCGAGAGGTTTGAAATGGGTTTTTATCTTATCTATTATCGCCAGAATTCCACAATTTATCGGAAACAAAACAGGTCAAAACAGAATAAATCATTGGATTGTCAACTTTCAAACAATTACTAAGCTAATCGTGTATAATGAGCAGGTCTAGTCTACACTTAAAATTGCAACATTTCATCAAAATTGATTAATTGAATATGTCTCATTCTGAAATTTGTGAAAAATTTCTGTCGGCTCTCACCAGATGCTGTAAAAAACAAAAAAATTCTGATCTCGTCAGTACAACCGGAAAGCCACGGTTGAGTCGGCTGTGACCAACAGAGAAAAATTCTGGAATTGTTTGACTGAAATGGGTTGAACTGCAGGCTGTGCTTATATAGTGAAAAACATGTTCTGCATCTCTGGGTTTTGTTTTGTTTTTTTCAATTTTTGTAACTTAAATATTAAAAGAAATTCAACTTTCATTGGCTTCTATTTGGCTATGGAGATGGGTCTGACTTTGTGAGACTAATGAGACGCTAAATGAATGCAATGAAAATGAAAAAGCAGTTCAATCTAATAGATCTTTCACTTGGCAGACATTTGGACTTGTCATAGGAGGGTGAGCACAGGTGCCGTTGTTTAATTACCGATGGCTCAGTTCCATCGAGTATTCCAGTAACCCATGACAGTAAACCAGCGTGAACAATAGCAGGACCTTGGAACTGGCTCACCTAAATGGAACGTAATTGTTCTGAATATTATCAGTTACCCCTGTGCATCTTCTTCCATGACACACGTCTGCTGTCGAAAAAGGTCTGAAAAATATTAATCATAAAACTTTAAGTGGAAGTAATTCACTAAAATTCTTGTGTAAAGACTGACTGGAAACCTATCAGCTGAGTTAAACTGTGAATATCCAGCTGAAAATGTGTGCTTTTGGAAGACTTACAAGGACATTTAACAGAAAAATCAGTGATGAGTGCAGCAGAGAAAAAAACGTTTCGATGGAAAGATGCAGCATTACTGTTGAAGCTAACACAAAAACACAGAACAAGATGCAAACAAACAAGGGGTAAGCTGGAAAGCTTTGGAATATCATGAAATTTGGTAGGCGGTCGCTTTTGTGGATGGTAGGCAAGTTGTGTTACCACGGGATGTGGTGGTGAAATTTTTAAGCTGAAAATGAGTCTGTTTTTTTAAAATTTTTGTATAACTGGTAGTAGACTGAGCGTGCAACCAGCCCCATGAGGTCGTTGGAGTATGATTGGGGTACATATCAGCTTGTGATACAGGAGGAGAACCTTTATTAGCTCTATAAGTGGTCCAGTCCAGCAATGACATGTGAGCCAGAGGTGGCGATATTTCTCAGCCATCCTGCCAAACTCCACCCGGAACATGCAGACTGGAAACAAACTGTACCTCCCTCCTAAGCTCGACGAAATGGTTTCGGAGTTTATTGTTCTTTCACTGCAACAGTTGAAGCTAAAGCGTACACACTCAGCAGTACACACACCAGTAGATCAGGTTAAAAAGGATGTAGGCGCCAGGGAAGATCATGCGAGAGTACGTGTCGATGGCGTGGGTGTTCTGGATGATCCGGAAGCCACGGAGGCCCTTCTTTTTGGCCCCTGTGGACTCATTGTCCAGGGAGAGGTGCACCACCATCCGCTCTGGTTTTTCTGAAGCGTCCTCAGCTGCCATGGAGGCTCTGGTGTACCCCGCCAGGCTGTTGGCGTCCGCCTCGCTGTACGTCCCATCCAGCATCATGGTCTTGGTGTGAGACATGCCGCAGGTGCAGGGGAGGTTCTGGGACTGAATGAAGAGAAAAGGAATTAGAATTAAGCAAAAGGTTTTTAGCACCATTTGGATTAACTTAACAAACAGCTCTCTGTACCTGTTCCCGGACTTTTTCTCGGAGCTTACGGTCTTTCCCGTCCCTCACCGTCGTCAGGTAGTTGACGGCAGCATATTCAAGCACAGACAGGAAGACGAAGACAAAACTGACCCATAGGTAAATATCTACAGCTTTGATGTAGGAGACTCTGGGCATGGAGGCGTTGACTCCAGTGATGATGGTGGACATGGTGAGCACCGTAGTTATACCTGAATCGCAGAGAACATACAACCTTGCATTAGCAGAGCAGTCAGTGAAGGCTGTCCGGGATCATTTAATTTCATCTTTGTGTCAAGTACAGACATATAGTAGAGTTTTGGGAATTTCTAATGCACTGACTTTGTTGTTTTTTTCAAGTCCTAAGGCTGTATATGAAGATATATGTGGCTAAGTAATGTTACAGCTAGGTGGAAGATTTCTTCTCTTGCTGGGATCAGAGACCATAGAAAGTGTCTCAAAATTCCTTCCACAAATTTTACCCAATCAACACATCAGATGACCTGTGCATACACTGTACATCTGTAAATACGCACAAAAGAATTTTTACTAATACTTTTTGAGGGTACTTCAAAAAGTTCTCAGCCTAACCAGACAGCGTCACAGGAGAAAGATTGTTCTTGTGTTATTCTTCAACATAGTGTCATTCAACCTCAATGCATTTGGTCTACCGATGTTCGAACTTCACTACTGTCACATCATGAGCCTCCACATGCTCCTCAACAGCATGGATTACTTCATTATCACTCTGAAAATGGCGACCACATAAGTTGGATTTCAGTTTGGGAAACAGAAGGCAGACGGTGCCAGGTCAGGTGAATGCTGATTGGACAGGTGCATTGTCCTGGTGCAACAGAACTTTTACTCTTTGATTGCTTCAAACATTTGACTTTTTGTGGACAGTGATGTAAGGCTTTATAATACACATGTTATGCCCCAAAATGGCAATTACATGCTTTGTTTCTGGGTGAAGCAGAGAACTTTCTAAACTTCTTGTACTCTCATATATGCACAAGAACCTTTTCAAATGTCAGTTTGATCAGATCTATGAACTTGAAGTTGAACATACTACACTGTTGCCCATAAAGTAGGAGTAATTTTTTTTTTAATCTCTTCTCATAAAATGGTGATGATGCGATTTATTCTTGGTAGATAAAGAGTATATCTTCTCAGAACTTTATTGATATCACAATATACATACAATACAAATCACAGCAAAAATGTAACCATAATTAACTTTTGCATACATTGTATTCAGGCTAAAACAAAATTGGGGGTATTAAACAATATGATTAAGGGTTTTGTTTCAAAATTTCAACCTTGGCCCATTTAACAGGAAACACATATCTGAGGGGATTTCATGCATTAGAATGTCCAATATTACTCTTTAATGTTGAGTATGCCACCCCTGACACGGATGAATGCGTTAAGACATCGTGGCATACTGTCCACAAGCTTTTTGATGGTGTTAATGGGCAGGATGTCAAACTCTTTGGTCAGATCCCCAAGTCAGAATTTATTTCACCTGATAACTGGGACTAAGTATGTAATCTTTGAACCTGGTCAAAAGTGATAACTGATATGTATAAATAAAAATAAAAAGAGGAATGTGTCTGAAAACAAAAAATTATTCCAGCTTTATGGGCAATGGTGTATATTAGAAACAGCATACTAATTTAAGGATCAGATCCCACTTTGTTCTTAAACAACCTCAGTTCTTTGTGTCATGAATTACATAAAAGTCGTAAACATTCCTTTGAGATTCTGCTGATTCATCACATCATTTCTGCACATTTCTCAGCTACACACTCATTCTGCCGGCATCCCAAAGGTGTTCTCCTGGATTTAAGTCGGCTGGCTGGGAAAGTCCGCTCAACTCACTTTCTTGTTCATGACACCAGTTTGACAAGTCTTTTCACACATAATGCATTATCCTGCTCGAAGTCACCATGAGAAGGTGGTAAACTCTGGCCCTAAAGGGATACGTATGTTCAGCAACAATACTCCGACACGCTCTAGTGTTCAAACCATGATCGCTGGTATTCAGGAGCCGAAAATGTGCCACAAAACATTCCAAATGCCATTACACCACCAGCAGCAGCAGCCTGGATTGTTAATACAAAGCAGGTTGGGCTCATGGACAAATTCTATTGATGCCAAACTGTGAGCCTACCATCTGCGGCCTCAGCAAAAATTGGGATTCATCACTCTAGGCCACATTTTTACATCTTCAATAGCCCAGCTTTGGTGAGCCTTTGCCCTCTGCAGCTTCAGATTTCTGTTCTTGGCTGACAGAAGTGGAACCTGACAAGGTCTTCTGGGCTTTAGCTTTGATCTAAATAACAGTCAGACATCAAAATGTATCCGTGGCCCAAAGTTTTTTTTAGTTCTTGACTGCCTCAGTAGGGTGTATTTGGGACAAATACTGGGTAAGTTAAGGTTCTACAGAAAAAAGAAAAAAAAAAAAAGATGGATCAAACCACTTAGCTCCCTTCACTTCAGGAGAAAACTCGTGTCTCGTTGGAAAGTTGAATAGTAACATATTCTACTGGATAAACTGAGACAGTTTCTGCAGACTAAAAAGCCAGCCTTTTTTTCTATTGCTTCACAATATTAACAGCAAACCACAATTTAAGAGCCATGATTTTCTTATTTTTGTCAGTTGGTGCCACTTGTCAGCAGGATTTCTTAGTTAGTCGGAGAATATGGTATGACATTTCAGGTTTAAAATTAAGAGCCATTTTTCCACTATTCTAACAGTATGAACCAGTCTGAAATTTTATTATGCAACTGGACCCTGATTTTTGTTGCCCATCCACCTCAAGATTAGACAAGTTATGAGTCTGAGCTGCTTTTTTCTAAGTACAGCTGTAATAAGCAGTTATCTGAGTGACTGTAGTCTGTCTGTCGGTTCAAACCAGTCTGGTTATTCTGCTTTGATCTCTCTCAATAAGATGTTTCTGCAGAATTGTGTTTCACAGCATTCTGAGACTGTTCAGAAGATCAAGAGGTTGAGAAATACTCAAACCAGCCTGTCTGGCACCAACACTTATATCAAGGTCACTGAAATTACATTTTTTCTATATTTGGATGTTTGATGTGAAAACTAACTGAAGCTGTTGACCTGTATGTGCAGGATTTTATGCAAAGTGCTGCTGCATTGGATGCATGGCAAAGCAGGTGTTGCTAACACAATACTTGTTGAGTGTATACATGAAATACAAATATTCAAAGTGTAATTTATTTGAAAAACGGTTTGACACTTTTCTATACTCTTGACCTGGTAGGTGCATTTTTAAACTTTGAACAGAGCCGAGCAAGCTGCCAACTTCCCTTCCTCCAGCTAACCATGTCCTGACTCTGCCTCCATACTTAACACCGACCGATATTCATCGTCTCGTTTCACTCAAGAAAGAAAGCAAACAAGCATTTTTTCCCCAAAATGCTGAACCATTCCTTTGACAGTTTGATTCCTTTCTGGGCTTCTCCTGTGCTGGCTGGCTTAGATTCCCAAGTCGCTTTGATGTGCTTTGAAAACCCATTAAATCTGAGCAGGCAGGAGAGTCATTGTGCTGGATATCTTCTTACCTAATGAGACTCTGGCAGGGACGGCCCTGCGGTCGATCCAGAAGGACACCCAGGACAGCATGACCATCAGCGTGGCAGGGAAGTAGGTCTGCAGCAGGAAGAAGAAGATGTGACGCCGCAGAGTGAAGTTGATGTACAGACGGTTGTACCAGCCTGGAGACAGAAGGACAAGTAAAATACAGTGGATATTGGCAAATTGTTTCATCTAGCAGAGGTAAAACAGAGCAATGGTATGATAAAATGTCATAATAAGGTGATATTAAAAACTAATTTCCACTGGGATGGAAGAAATCTTGAGGGGCACGTGAAACAAAACCAATACAATGCAACAGGTTTCTGGATAACAGAATCTATGAGAACAGCGAAGAGCAAATTAGAACATAACAAAATAATAACATGAAGAAAAATTATTAATTATATTTAAAAAGTTCTTGGGATACAATATTTCTCAGAGGAAAAGCCTTTCTCTGGATATGAGGCCAACCTCAGTAATTGGATAAAACCTCACTGGGCAAAGACAAACAATTCTTTTCAGAGTGAACATCTTTTACTATTTCCTGACTTCAGGAGCACTGGTCTCTTTAACAGTTCCAACAGCCATTATACAATGCCAGGAAAAATGAACATGAGGCAGCAAACCGTAATTCAGCTATCACTCGTCCTTTGTGCTCATATTTTCCTGTTGCTATGTGAAAT
Organism: Stegastes partitus; assembly: GCF_000690725.1. Taxonomy (NCBI): domain Eukaryota; kingdom Metazoa; phylum Chordata; class Actinopteri; family Pomacentridae; genus Stegastes; species Stegastes partitus. Next base: position 318,177 of record NW_007578223.1, read on the forward strand.
ACTGTCTGCCATGGGAATATGTAAATAATCATGACACCATCTGAGAAGTAAGATTCAACACCATAGTTGGAGAAATTGTGGCTCATGACTGTTTTAATGAGTTGGCAAATTGAACTTCTGTACCAGCACTGGTACCTGCACTACAGATAAGGAAATAGAAAAATCTATATTAAGTTCAGAATTAAGGCTACCTGGGTCATATTTACGTTTTACATTTGTTAAAATCTGTTCATTATTACCCCCTCTGAACCTCAAAATCTGCTAGCTGTTTTGAAAACCATGTTATCTTTAAAAAATTCAATTCCAAAAAATTGATCAGAGCTATAAACTGTAAAATTAGAAATATTTTTCAACAAATCACATGTGATGTGCCCTTCCATCTGGAAAATTAACCCAATCTAAGCCTAAATCTGTGACATTTCAGGAAAATTACTTTATTCTTCTTTTGCTATTTTGTCATAAAAAAATAAAGCATGGAAAAATGCTGTACATGTTAATTCCAGGTTAATATTTCTTTTCTTTCTCTTTTTTTTTTCAATAAATAATCAGAAAATCCTCTTTTTGATGATTTATGGCAGCAATTCTGCACAATAAAGCATTTCTAAATCCTTTCTGCTTCTATCTGCGGTTGTGCTGTTTCATTAAGGTGAAAAAATGAGCCCAAAGTGAGTAAAAATGTGACAGGAGCAGAAAATAACCAGCAAGTGCTCTGTGTTCAGAGAGTTTACAGTTATTATTAATAGGAACAAAACAGTGCTGTGTGCTACCAGAGCAGCCAGCAAGCAACTTTCTTTCCCCTCTCCTCTCATTTGTCTTTGTTTTTCTGCTTTTTGTGGCCTGAAGTAATACTGCAGACTCCATATACAGTCTGTGAGTAATACACTTGCTTATTCTCTGGCCACCTTTTATATCTCAGGTACCTGCTCCCACTTGAGAATATACATAAATAATGTATATTTTTGCAGGTTCTGGTTGTGATCCTTGTGCTTGTCTTTGTTATGCAGTGTTCTTTGTCAACTGTGTGTTTAGTCCAATGGTGAAAATTAACAATAAAACCCTGAATAACAAACAGGAATCAACTTGACTGAACTGACTGGGCTGGAAGACATGTGGGTCCACGTGCCATTTAAAAAAAAAAAAAAAAAAAATCTTCCAAGTCTAGAAAACAGCCAGATTAGCCCATTGCTGTTGTTTTTTTTCTTAATTGAAACTGAGCTGATCCAATCACATTTTAAACCCGTTTGTCTTTGGGCTTAGATCCTTCACTAAACAGTGCATCGGCAAAGTGCAAAAAAAAAAAAGGGAAAAGAGTCAGAGTGCCAGGATGGATAAGAGAAAGCACACGTGAGGTGCTGAGAAATTGCAGGCCAAGAAAAGACAGGCCCTTCAGGCAGAAGCTGCCAAATGTGCAAAAATCACTGATGCTTGCTGCAGGACCTTCTTCAGCACCCGTGGCTGAAGATGGTGGTGGCAGGCCCAGGAAGGAGGAGGAGGAGGAGAGGGAGAGAGAGAAAGGCGAGAATGGAGTGGATGTAGAACTTGCTTTAAGCAGAAGCTAACAATCAGCCTGGCTCAACAATACGTCATGAGAGGTGGCTACAGTAGAGTCCCATTAAGATCTACTTGATATAATTGAGCAAAAAAGTGCTGAACCCACCAGCTGGTGTTGGCAATAATGATGACAAATAAAATGAATAAAACAAATTCTGCACAATTTGCTTTTTACGAAGGCAGGTACAGTTTGGAAGTAGATGGATACGACATCAATAGGTGACTTTTCTCTGCAGGAACTCAGGGAGCTGTGGTGCAAACATATACAGGATCAACTCCTAAATCTGCACTTTCAGCTTTTCGGTTTCCATGCAACAGCTTCTTAAACTCGGTAGCCAAAACATTCTCCCCGAATGCTCCATAACAATGACAAACAGTCGTTACTGGATGTAACTTCAGTTCTATGTAGGAAATAGGACAGTGGAGGTTTGTTATGTCAGTCTGAATGGTGAATGTATGTGTTAATGGCAATGTTAGAGAGGAGAATGCTGCCACTGAAGGACATCCAGGGGCCAGAAAAATAGGGCTTGCTGTCCTCTCTGAGTTTAACCAATCAGCATTTGTCATTTTTTCATTTCATCATCCCATCAAGATGTGCACAGCAGTTTTTTTTTTTTTTTTGGAGCAGCTCAGAAGTATTTACCAAGGGAATTTTACTTTTTTCCTCTCACAAAAATTGGCCCTGATAAAAAAATTTTTTGGGGCGATTCTTGCCGTTGGAACACACACAAAGACACAAAAGTTCAAGCTGCTCTAAAATAACCCACAAGTTCCTGCAGTATAAAACGGCCAAATGTTACCGTGTAGAGAGGTCACAGTGACTAAGTAACACAGTGTGCCCATTAACCAACACACTCAGAAAACATTTGGTAGCGGCTATGAAGCTACCGGTCTTTCAAAACATCTTCTAATGAGTCTCTTACCCATCTTATAGAGAGAACGTCGCTATTTTATTATTAAGCACCATTCCTCCACATAACAGTGAGTCAGCTTTTATTGTTTTGTTCATTTATTTATTAGGATATAGATTCTTTTGGGAGCTGGAAAAAAAGGCGTGTTTGAGAGCCAGCTTTTGTGTGGCTTTTCAGTTGATGCAAAGCTACTTTTATCTAGACGATAATCTGATCAATCATTTATCATTTGTATTTTTGCTCTCGTACACACAGGACACCTTTACTTGTGTTTTTAAGGATTTATCAAAGAAGTTCACGGGCATTCTATTGACTTAGTGAAGCTACAATCTATTCAATGCACCTTTCTTTGAAAAATAATATCCTTCTCCCTTATATAATTCCATTGTGTGTTTTAGGATTCATTGCAGTAAAGTTTATAATTTTGTCACTTTTGCCACTTTCTGAAGGGATTTATCCTGTTTGCCCTCAAAAAATGTCATTTGTTTTCACTCATTACACAGATTTTGTGTTTTTATGGAGTGTCACACCAGTGTGTATGTAGATTCCCAAGTATGACTGCTTGTCCATAAATCTATCAGTGCTTAAGAGCCAAACTACAGTAATATGCAGAAGTTTAAAACACTTTAGATGCTTAAATCGTTATGCATCACGGAGAGCACATCAGACCATCAGGGAGACATCTGATTGGTCCCAAATTCACTCTGCAGCAGGATAATGAGCCCAGACATCCAGCCAGAGTTATACAAAGAATCAATCAATAAACTATTTACTATTCATGGCATTATCACTTTACTTTTAGTTCCCAAAACGTTTGCATAGTTCTGAACAAGTCCAATCTTATCTTTTACCATGAGTGTCAGTCGCTCAGGTCAAACTGAGTCCAAACTAAACAACACAAAGGCACATAGAGGACTTGTTCCAACTAAATCCCCATTAAAAACTTTCACCAGTAACCACCTTAGACCTTCTGTATGTTCCAGATATTCTATGCTTTAGTGTATGTCCCTCTTTTTTTTTTAATAATTTCAATTTGCCAGTTGATCTGGTGCATCTTGTGGGGTGTTTTGTGTATTAAATATGCTGTATAAATGAACATGCCCTGGGGTTCTTTGACTTGCCTCATTATGGTTAAACTCCCCATGTGTTCTCCAACTTAATTTGGCTGTACGCCGATTAAACACAAATTCACTCAGGAATACGTACCATGTAATCATTATGTCAACTGAAATATCCATGGTATTAAAAGTAGATGTTGACATTGGGCCCCTTGACCATACAGGGCCTCAAAATTAGCTGTACATAAATTAATTGCATTAAAGTCCTTTCAAATTCCATTTGTATTTACCAGTTGAGGAAAGTTCTACAAACTAATTCCCACGCTGTTAATGTGGGCTTGGGGGTCTCTGCGGCCCTTAAGAGCAGTTGTCAGTTTTGTCCAGTGGGCATCCAGCTTTACAAAACAAGAGTATTTAAAAGTTTCACTGAGAATTTGCTTTGCCTCTTGACCTGTGCTGCTGTAGAAAGCCAGTCTGGAGGTAGTGTGAAACTTCTGGATGAGGAACTGAGACAGTGAAATCCTATCGTCGGTGCTCAGAGACTCATCGCCGCTTTTCCAGTACAGCATCAGGTCCTCGTCGGTGTACGCATCTGAAAGACAGAAAGCAGGAATGTAAGCAGAGAGGTGTGTTAGTTTCAGTGTTCAGCTGGATCTGTGATCAGAAAATACTCAACAGAAGTGTCATTGGATGAGTCTTAAATCAGAGTCAAGCAATTAAAGGATAGGTACTGAAAAAAACAAGTTTAAGTACTATATGTAGGTATATATCATACATGAACATCTATCTGTTGCTATACTCACTGTTGTTTGTCTTTGTTGATAAGTCATTCCAGCTATTCAACTTTACTCATTTGTTTTTTGAGAGGCATTAAGTTACTGTCAATAAAACTCAGCACTTGTATCTGTGTAGGAAGTTATTAAATTAACGTAACTGGAAATGCAAAAGAACCTGTTTCCATTACAAAGGAGCCATTCTGAGGAGATGCCGAGTATGACATGTTTTTATGGTAATGAAATGTATGAGGGTACTTCAAAACATTCTCAGCATCACCAGAAAATGTCAAAGGCAAAAGGTTGTTCTTGCATTATTTTTTTACATTGCCTTCTTTGACTACAATGCACTTGGTCAATCAGTGTTCAAGCTTCACCATCCCTTCGTGGAGAAGGTCAAGTCTTAAGCCTTCAGTTTCTCCCCAGCAGCACGCATGACTTCATCATGAAAAATGGCAACGGTGCATGTCAGATTTTAGTTTGGGAAACAGATAGAAGTCAGACGGTGCAGGTTAGGCAAGTAAGGTGCATGCCACAACAGTTCAAAGCCACATCTGGCTGCTTCTGCCACCTGTACTGTGTGGACAGGCGGATTGTCCTGGAGCAACAAGATGCCAGTATGAAGTTTTCCTGTCTTTTTTTTGTCCTTGATTGCTTCACACGTTTGAGTGTTATAGTGTACACTTATGTCCCAAAATGGGAGTTACATCACTTGTTTCTGAGTGAGGTCAAGAACTTTTTGATGTACCCTTATACATTACGATACGTTTCAAAGACAACAGTCAAACACTAAGGAAGCTGTAAGTTGAATCCAATGTAAACAAAAGCAAGAGCACTAAAATATAAAATTCTAACTAAAGCCCCTCCAAAGGCTTGCTTCTCTGTGCAACTAAAGCAAGAAAAGGCTCTGGCTGGTAAGAATCTGTAAATGCAGTAACATCCACTGAAGGGAAAGCATGATGAAATTACATGCTGTTGTTCTGCACCAACTTCTTGCTGATGAATCACAGTTTGGTGCTTTTCGGCAGGGAGGTGTTGGTGAGACAACATGCTGCCAAAACGCTTTGGGCCTTTCGTGAATAGCGGTACAATATTTCCACTTTCCGTCTTCTTGGAGAAAGTGTGTTCAGTATCAGAGCGTGCAAATACTTACAGCTCTCCAGCTCTAGCGTGCACGTCTGCGAGTCCAGAGGGAATCGACTGAAGTCCATGTTGCAAGCAGCCGTAACTGTAACCCTGCGGAAACAAAAGCAGAGTGTAAACCTCACCAGCGCCGCACAGGCTCCACTGGGGTCCTGCCAAGTCTTATTTGCTTCTTGTCCTCACCTCAGGCTGTACAGAACGTGACCATCTGGGAAGACCCTCAGCATGATGTTGTCAGTGGTGGTGTCATGGATGAAGGACCTCTTGGAGTGGACAAAGAAGACATCGGGCACCCAGATTTTCTTCACCAGGCGCCCGTCGAAGGTCATGCTCTTGTTGGTGGCGCTTGGAAAGGCCAGCCTCTCGTCCTTCCAGTAGTGCCTCAGATACAGGGTCATGGTAAAGTCCTGAGGGACCGGGGGAGGGGAGGGACAGATACAGAAACAGCCTCTGGATTAAGTCCCACTACGAGGACTCTACTTGCTTGCTGCATCTGATTTATTGAATTCCTCTGGGATTACAGCGCTCTGGCCTGTGCTCGCTGGATTATTGAGATTGTTTATGACTAAACATACACAGTCATGAGAAGTGCTGAACATATGTTAACTAACCATGGTACGCAGTGTCCATTGGTTCTAGATTACCCTTGTCTTCTCGCCTCCTTCCTCCCTGTTGCTATGCAGGCAGGAGTGGTCCTGAGCCTGCACTGCTCCACATTGCCACTGATCATCATCCTCTATCCTAGTCTCCTCGCAGCATTACGTAAGACCAGATCAGTTTGGAATAATGGCTGCAGCAACACATTGTACTCTTGGCACCCACCATAAAAGTACCTTTGATGTTGCATAAGACGAGTTCAGGGGCATGTCTGAATCCCTCAGATGAGTAATAACTGTAATGTGTTTACTAATGAGAGATTATTTCAAGTGTACCAAACTGAAGTCTGTATCCTTGAATGTCATCATTCTGTGGTATTTATAACTACAAATGTACTGGTTAATTAACGCTTTGAAATATATTTCTATGACTCCTTTGAAAGAATAAATAGCACAGAATTTCTTTTGCAAAATAAAAGTTGAACTTATTTGGAACAAAGCGGCACATTTTATGAAGTCACTGTATTCTGGTTTTGTTTTCACAGCCTTACTTCTTCTGAAATGAGCATTTGGTTTCAGATGTTTTATAAAACATTGGTGGGACATTACTGAACCGGTTTACCTTGATGCACCTTTCCTGCTTTTGCAGTTATTAAAATATATTTTAGCATTTGGCATTACCTCATAATTACTACAAAAAATGAAGTCAAATGTGCAATGAAATCCACTCATGTGGCTACTTCAGATGGACTTTACTGTGTAACTGAACACACTGAGTCAGATCACCGGTTCTGTGATTCTCCTATGACTTTACTTGGGCTACTGTGCTAAAGTTTCTTCATCATTACTATCTCAAAACAAAGAGGGGAATTCACTTTAAAAAAAAACCGAGATACACTTACAGGTTTTGGTCTCTATGGTGGCCAGTATTGCTGTGTAGCTGGCATTGCCGAGCCACCTTGTGCTATTCCTATGCTACATTTTAGCATTCATCATTATCTCATAGCTGCCACTAAAACATTGAGTGGAATTAATTAGCAATAAAACTAACTAGGGTGGCAAACGTTAGCGAATAACAAGTAAACTTTAACATATCGTTCACCAATTTTGTGACTACGTGTAAAACAGAGGCTACCGCTGGCTAATGTTCGCTCATGTTAGAAAAATTTAGACAGACATTGCTATGTAAGCACACATTAATGGCACTTCTCAACTTGTCCTGCTATATAACATATTAGTTACATTGTGTGTTTCTGTGTTTCATTTTGGTGGTTAGCACCGTTGCCTCACAGCAAGAAGGTCGCCTGTTTGCATCCAGGTGAGACACCCGGGATCTTTCTGCGTGGACTTTGTATGTTCTCCCCTTGCAGTGTGGGTTCTCTCCGGGTTCTCCAGCTTCCTCCCACACAGTCCAAAAACATGTTGAGGTTAACTGGTGATTCTAAATTGTCCGTAGGTGTGAATGTGAGTGTGCTTGGTTGTCTGTCTCTAAGTGTAGCCCTGTGACAGACTGGCGACCTGTCCAGGGTGTCCCCTGCCTTCGCACTAAGTCAGCTGGGATAGACTCCAGCCCCCCCGTGACCCTAGTGGGGATTAAGCGGTGTATAGATAATAGATGGATGGATGGATGGATGGATGGATGGATGGAGTTATCAGCCACCGTCACCGCCTCCAAAATCTGAAAAGTCAACTTGACAAAAGATCCCTCTTCTGTTCACACATACTGTTTTCTGTGCCCCTATCACAAGCATGCACCTGGTTTTCATACATACAGATTTTGAGAGTAATTAAACACCACAGGACTTATCATAAGCCTACATGTGCAGCCCTAAACCGCCAACAAACTGACCTCTTTAATAAGTATTGTGTGTATCCAAAGCCCAATAGATCCTCTGAGCCAAAGAGCTCAATTTTTGTCTGAAAGCTATTATGACACATCAGTGAGCCACACTGTTGTACTCACGGGCTGCATATAAAGAGGCTGCGCCACATGAACACACACTGTTGTTTATTTTGTCTCAACCCAACACATGACATTGATGTGGCTGAAAATAAAACAGTCGCAGCCCCGTGCACATGCAGCCTCAGCATCCAATTTCCCTCTACTACACATATTGTCACACAAGTACCTCAGCATGTTTCTGCTCTTCTGTCTTACAAACTGTACAGTTATGGTGTGCTGCTTTTCCTCTAAGGTTTGGCCACACAAAAAATGCAATGGAATATTATTTCCATCGTGGCTGCAAGTCTTTATTAAACATGGTAGAAACAGCCATCATACATAAATTTTAGCCTTCTGACGATGATTGCACAAATAACTTTTATTTAGGCAGTTAAACTTAATTTGTTTTAAATTAGTTCAGAAACAGGTTTTACAAACCATAAAATAGCCTGTGAAAGATTTGACTTGCTAATATGATAATTAAAAGGTTTAATTAAAAGGGAAAATATTAAAAGGTTTGCTAAGGGTTTATCCGTTTGGTTTACTTCACCAATTTCAAAACTGCTGCCAAGAAATGCTATATATCTACCAGCCTGAGTAGGACTCACTGTTTATTAGTGCAGAAATAATTAAATTGAGCCGTTTTCTGAAAATAATAATCATTTGAGTGGTACGGTTCGTGCCTTTAATAGGAACCAAAGGGCTTGATTCCTAGATCACACATTATAACACTTTGATTGGATCTTTTCATTGGATTTGTTGACAACAAGAAACCTCGTGTTTGCTCAACCTGGATGCTTTTAAACAAAACAGCAAAAGATCACTTGCTGTGTGACCGTTTAGCGTCCCGCAGCTTTGCAATGTGACATAATGTCATTAGGAGTAGCCGTCATCTGGAATCATTCATCTTTCCCCCCCTCCTTCTGTTTAGAAACAATTAAATACTCAACCCTTGGTTCCAAATTAAATGCAATCCTCAGTTGTCCTTGCAAACAGGAGCTTACACAACGTCAGGATGACTGTTTGGTATCCAATTTATGGTTCCAGAACAGAAGGCTGATTTAATTACATTACTCAACGTTGCATTCAGTCTGACTTTGAGCAAAACAAATAATTCCTGCCACTGAGCTTTCATAATCTATCTCTGATTATCCAACTGAAAACTAGAACTAAATGACTAAAAGGATACCCTTGTGGCATTTTAAAGTAGTCCCTCTGATTCAAGCAACACAACACAGACATCTGATACAAGATCAGAGATTCCCCAACGAGACTGCATTTGTCCAAGGATCTAGTGTGTCCAAAAAGTTACACCGAGGACACAAGTGTCACCGCAGTCTTAGTCATGTGTCCATTGTCATGCTGGTAATGAAGAATGTTCCTGCATCGGCTCATTAGCTGCTTTGTTTGAGGAGAGCTTCTCCCCCATGTGTTGAAGCACAGGAAGTTAATTTGTTAACTTCCACAGAGGCAAATTGTCACAGACTCACTGCCACCAGTCACATAATCCATCACAACACTATCATTAATAACGACATTATGTTTCTACTTCTTTCATAATCTCATTACTTTCAGTTAGTGTTGATTGAATATTAAGTTAGAGAGACAGAATAATCCTAGTAATCCTCTTTTTTCCCACCCTGACTGAGTCTGTTTTAATTACTGCTATTTTCAGTCTTTGCAGCACATCTGAGTTGGAATTTTCAGTAGGTGACTTTAAAAAAAAACTGTTTTAAAAGGATTAATCATTCTGGAATGATTGGAGTAAATTTGCAGGTGACTCAGCATGCACAGAAAATAATTAAACTTTTTATTTATTTTTTTAAAGCTAAAAAATTACTTTTTACTTGAAAAACTTTTTTGTGAACTATTTTTCACACGGAGCAGCACTGGCAAAGGTATTAAAATAGTTTATTAGTTCGGATGGTATTAAGCTCTGACTTTCAACTCATCATACAGAGCTTTGAAATGATGCCATTTAATTTCAAGTTTAAATGGTCGGACAAATTAATTGTGTTGCCTTGGCGACAGCTCCAAGACACAGCTGACAGAGTACCTGTTTTTGGTCAACATCATCTTCCCTGGAGCCAAAAGAGGAGAGGTGCATGATTATAGCCAAAATGATTCAAAGATTAATATTGAGATTATAATTTGCCTAATTATCAAAGTTATTCATTGATTTTAAAGGGTTTTTATTGCACTTTCACATAAAAACAGAGCACTGCCTTAATTGTTTCAAGTTGTGCTACATTTCTACAAATGCACGAATCTGCATCAAGACTTAAAATGAGATTATTCTTCACCTGAATTTAACACATCTTTAAAGGCAAATTAGCAATAAAACTGGACCAAAAACGTCTCAGTTGCTGAATAACCACTTATCAATAGATACTACAATTGAGTGAAGTTGCTAAAGTAAAAGCTAGCTCGGTGGCTGCAGCGCTGTGCACGTAGAAGCCTCTAGTCTCCGCTTGATTACTGCAGCTTAAACTGGTATGTTACCAAAAAATACTTAGAAAAGAGTGAAATAAGGTATTTTAAAGTCAGATTTACCCAAGCTAAAGCCAGTTGGCTATTTTTCTAGTTTCAAGTGGGCAATTGTGGAAAGATTCAATTGTGATCGTGATTTATTTTTCATTAACTGTGCAGTTCTGATGTTGCGTTTCTTTTTTGCAACCAAATCTGTCTGTTCAGGGTTTCTCTCCTGATCCTCGCTCATTTTTCTGAGCACACTTGGAGCCTGCATGTCATTGAACTCCATGTGTTCTGAATAAAGTAACAACAACAACAACAAAAACACAGTGTACCCAAGAACCCTTTAATCTGAGCAAATTATATTGCATTGGACAGACTTTTAATGCGAACTGTGTGAGTTTTCTTTTAAGAACCAAAAGTGTTTGAGTTAATTTACTTCCTTTACATTTACATGTCCTGTGATGTGACTATTGTGCATGTACATGTGTGTTGCAATGCTGATGCTGAAACAATATATGCAGTATGAAACTGTACGTTGTGTGTCCTGTGGCACTTAATGCACTGGAGCCACTCACCATGTCCACCTCTGATATGCTGTCTAAGCTCTCCACCTGAACGTCCACTCCAACAGGGACAGCAGGACCTGTAGATAAACATCAGTCAGACACAATCAGGTTTTCACTCAGATATTTCACTGCTCTAAGTTGCTTGGAAGCAAGAATTTAAGAACAAAGTACCAAGTACCCTAAAGTCTTTTTCTGTATGTTCTGCTCTTATATACAAAGCCAAGAAACGCTTTAGTCTTTATTGTATTGTTATTGGTTGCATTCACAATCAGCATACTCGTCTCACAGGAAAATTAAAAACAACAAAACCTTCCTCTCCACACACACACACTTGCAAGGTAAAAGCAAAGTTCACTCATATTAAACCCTTTGGGCTCTCTGACTAGAAAAGCTATCAATTTAAACTTTTGTTAGTTCTCTAAGTCCTCGGGCTACAAGTTTGAAGAAAACAAACACACCTCCACAGATTATTTTGTGCAGCAAAATGAATAATGAAGAAAGCACATTTAAATTACACTTGTTTCTGTCTTATAGCAATATGTTCTTTCATATATATTCCTCTGTGGGTGGATAGGTGCTATTTCCGCTGTTCTATTTTCCGCTACATCCCTTTATTCCCAATGTTGGCATCACCACATTTGTCCGATCGTCTTTCTGCATCGGTGCCGAGCCAATCAGTTTCTGCTCTTTAAATGTCACTGCAATTCTGCCATTCTGTCTTTCAGATCTAGCCTTGTACAACCTTCTTCTTCCTCATCACCACCTCATCCAGGGAACCTTCATCAAAATGTCTAACTCCACCACCACCATCTCCTTCTGTCATCTGGGACAACGCTTTGTGAAGATACGTCTGATCACCACTTTCTACAGATTTGATGTTTAGTAAAAGATCTGAGGAAGCAGTGAAACTAAAACAATGATGTAAACAGCAATACTATCATGTATTTGGTGGTGGTGTTTGTGTCTATACAGCAAATATTCACTCTGTTTTAGCTCTGTTTTTGGTCTCCACCAACTCCTTAGAAAAGCATCTGCCTCTTTAGCTGCTAAATGTTCCACTTTGCTCACCAGCTCATGTCTAATTGGGTCTGTCTGCTGGTTGCTGCTGAGAAGGTAGTGTAAAGTGGGTCTTTTAGAGCTGCTTTTTTTCTGAAAATAGCTGCCTGCTGTAGCCAAAAATGACACTAGAGCAATGAGAGTGAACCAAAGGAGCAAAGGCAGGACAGATAATCAATAGTCACTACAAAGGTGAGGCGAATGGTTAGAATTCTCCAGAGACACCTTTGACTTCATCTCATTGTTGCTCCATGCTGTTGTTTGTCTCCGATGAAAAATACGAACCAACTAAAGACAGACATGCAAAGATGCCATTTGATTTTTAAAATAATCTGACGTCAGGTCTGATACAGTCAGTGTCAGTCAGCTCATCCTCTCACACATACACTCCTAAAATAACAGGATGGGGGTATCCTGCTAAGCCGTGACTAATAGCTGCAATCATTTCGCATGGGAAGTCGCATCAAACAGAGCCCAGCACTCACATATTTGTGGACGTGTTGTTGTTTAGCTGATTGAGAGGATTAAATTTAAGGTCAGTTTGGGATTTACAGGGATATGGGGGAAAGTATCCTAGTAGCCTTATCATCAATAGCAAAACAAATTCACACACCCTTCTGTCATTTGTGTATTAAAGTCACATTGGCTGCTGTAGTATTGTTAATCTGCACAGCAGTAAGGATGCCAGACTTACATAACTAGTGGCACGGCAAAGCTGCTACCTAGAAGAGGGGATATTAACTCGTGCCCAGTTCCAGCTGTCAGCAGAGTGTCCTCCCTACTCTTACTCACACCATATGCCGAGTATCACGTGCCAGACCCGGTCGAGCCGGAGCTTTCTGCGGACATGACCCCTCAGCGGACATAACACCAGACACCTGCTGAGAAAAAAGCCTCAACTAGCGGTGCTTTGGAGTTCCTCATCTCTCTCTCAGCAGCTGGGTAGCAGGAGGGCACACCCAGACCTCACACAGAAAAAAAAGAGGGACATAGCTTTGCATGTTGTCTAAATTATAGTGTTCAGAAGCTCCAAACACCACAGACTGAGGCTGAAAAAGTGTGTTCAGATGCAACAACCGGGCACAGATGAAATGTCCTGCGCATGGTTTTGCCAGAAGATTTCCTTTTGCTATTTTGAGCTGACAGCATCAACGAATTATTCAACGTCACTGATTATCAGATGCGATCCATGAATGCGTCACAGCGATGCTTCGCTTCATAATTCCTGTTAGCCCTTGTAGCCCTCAGTAGCACTTCCATGTGGGCCGCTTTCAAATGGGGCATGAAGCAAAAGTGCGTCAGACAGTGTGTGTCCCCCCCCAACCCCCCTCTCTGACCTTACAGTCCCACAAACATGAGCACCGCTGAGCATCGGCGTTGCAGCACAACAAAGACTATACATCAAAGTTAAAATGCAGAGAACACTGCTGGCAGAGCAGGCGATTTGATAGTTTCAGGGTTCTGCTTTTTTGAGAGCTTCACTAAACACCAAACAGCTCATTTAGTAGCAAATCTTATTCTTTAAAATGGAATTATCATCAAAGCGCAGGAGGAAAACAAAAGCACATAATCCGCATGCATTCATAACATGACAAAAAAAAACAATTTTTATTTGTTATGTATGGGGATTTAACAAGCTATTGAATTTTTTATCAGGCTAATTATTTGAGTCAATGAGCACATGGACCTTTTTTCTCCCTGTGGGGGAAAATTCATAATGTCTCTAATTAAGAATGCTACACGTGTAGGCTACATGATGATTATTAATCTAAGAAACACAAGATGCTGAGGGTCTTTTATTTTGATGTGTACGAGCAGGTGTGCAGCCTGAAATTAGAGGAATATCTCACTTGAGGGGGAACTTTCAAGGGATTTTGCGGGTACTTTTGTGTCTGATGATGTGTGAGCTATCTGTTCTGTCTGTACTGCTGCATTCTAATCTAATTGAACTTCATTTCACAGCAGGCATCCAGAAAAAAAATAAGTGTTTTATAGGGTTGCTTTGACCGAATTAACCCATTAGGAAAGTCTGAAGGAAAAAATGAGTTAGGCCATGCTCACCCTCCTTCCATCCTGAATCCTACAGCTGTCTGTGCATCTAGTCTCCTTCGAGTGCTCATTATTACAGCAGACTACATTTGGGAGCTTCAGCATATTTTTGCCCATTCTTGCCAACAGTTCTCATGTGTTGGAATACTGTTTCTGTTGATTCATTTATGGCAGTCTGACTGCACATTTTATACAGAACGCTTTTAACCCTCTGAACCCCAAAACCTGCCCGCGAGTCTGAGAGGCAAGTTATGTTTGAAAGATTGCCATAATCACACAGTTTATCAGACTCAAAAACTGTAAAAGCAGAAATGAATCAACAGATTATCAGCTTTCTGGTGACTTCTTGTTCCATCTGCAAAAATAGCCAAATCTAAGCTTAAAATTAGAATATTTCATCAAAACACATCAACACAATATTCTACATGCCCCATTTTTAAAAAAGCTAGAATAAACCTTTGCCCAAACCAGAAACAAAAAAATTCTACACTCCTCAGAGCAACCAGAAAGCCATTAGTGACTCAGCAGCAGCCAACAATCCTGCAAAAAATAAAAAATAAAATAAAAAATTCAAGGATTTTCCAGCTGAACAGGGCTAAACTGCAGGCTGTGTTTACACCGAGCAGATATGAGACAAGTCTGGCAACAAATGGAAATTCTAGTCATAAAATATTTATAATATTTTGAGCCATCCTTTTTTTTTCATCCCCTTGGGGCACTTGGAAAAATGTTGGACATAATAAGTCCAGGTTTTTCCATTTTTGTAAAATAAATAAAAGAAATGCAACTTTGATTTCTTTTTCAACGATTTATAACCGTGCTTTTCTGCACAAAAGACATTTCTGACAGTTCTCTCTGCTTCCAGCAATGGTTGTGCTGTTTCAATGGAGGTTTTATATTCCATTGAAAAAATGAGCCCACAGTGAGTAAAAATGTTACAGGAGCAAAAAGTGGTCAGGAACAACTTGGAGTTCAGAGGGTTAATTTATACAGCCTTGCTTATTTTGTAAGCAAAGGTTTTAGGGTAAAAAGATTAGATAACAACCCTCACAAAAAGATTCTTGAGTGTGAGACTGTGATCTCATGGCAAATACACCCAAACAAATTTGTACTGAGATAAGTCCCTTCAAACCAATTTGTGCAAAGTGAACATGTTTTTTTTCCCTGTTTGTTTGTTTAAAGCCTTAAAGATTTTAGATATCTACCTCCACCCTAATACAACTGGATAATTGGAATTTGTGTGGTGCTCAGAGAACTAAAAGTTAGTTTTTTTAATATTACAAACAGTGCTAACCACTTTCTCGATTAACAAACGTCTATGTTAGAGCAGCTGGAGGCCACAGAAAATCCTATTATGTCAATAAATACATGAGCAAGTGAAAGAGTGCTGAATCTTTTTAGCTTTATGTTGAGTTTGCATCAAAGTTTGACAGAAAAATGAAGTGGAGTTTTGTGAAACTTGTACACTGTCTTCCACACCACTGGTCCTGTTCTCATTCAGCTGTGTCACGTGCTGTTTGACTTGATCATTTTGTCCTGCCGAACTCCATGAATAAAAGAGCTCACATCATTGTGTTTTTAAAGGCGTATGTCTGGAAGTGCTCATGTACTGTATGCACAGCCCTGATTGTAATTTGTATAGAAATGCGTGTAAGTTTGTTAACTGTGTGCAGCAATGTCTGTCCTGATGCATGATCAAGGCTTAAGGGTCTAGTAGCAAAATGCCTAAGTGCAGGGGTCAGCGATTAGTTCTGATCATGAACTAACATTTTAGCATAGCTTGCTGTTGGGACGGCTTTTTCCAGGCACAAGTGTGCATCTTGTCAATTAACATTTTGCTTTAGTTCTTTGAATTTGCTCAGCTGATTCATAAAACTGAAAGAAACACCCACACACAAAACAGCTGATCCCCAAACACGAGTTAATCTTGCAAATTATTTATCAAAAGTTTCCGCAGATAGTCAAATATCTCCGATTACAGCTACACTCTGCATGGCGGCCTCGACTCTCACAGACCGGACTGCCTTCATCTAATTTCTGCGGATGCGATGAGAACACAGGGAGAAAACCCCCCTTATGCCTTCCATGCTGGACTGACTCAGTTCATGGATTAGTGCCTGTAAATCCGCTGTTGCTTCACCCTGACTAGATTAGACAGCTAGGCGTGCGCACTACAGATGCTAAGGCCAGAAAGAAATCCCAGTTATGGGACACATTCGGTGGAGGGTTCTTGAGAATTGCTTGGGTGAAGCGAGGGGAAAACACGCTGTCTCTTTAATGCAAATATGACTAACGCATGACAGGTCTATCCACCCTGAGGCAGACAGGGAGGAGGAGCTCCACAAATAGATGTACTGAGGAAATCACAACTTGATGTGATGACAAATATTCTGTCCAAACAACTATCTGCTCCACCCTAGATGTCTGATTCGTGATTCCGGAACCGCCCAATAGGAGCAGTTCAGGTGCTCTACTTAGGATAACAGGAACATTAGAACAGTCAGAGCTCTGCCTGCACACAACTGATGGCACACCTCACCTGCTGTTGCTCTGTGAGACATAAACAACACACTTTCTATTCAATATCTTTGTTCTTTAGAATAATACAACACAACAAAACAATTTATTGTGTGCTTTTTTTTCTCCGTCTGATTCGGGAATTTTGTCCATCCTTACAACAGGCGTCGTTCTCAATATCTATCCCCCAGCACACAGGAAATGGCCATGTAAGAGGCTTTCATTAGTAACACTGCAGCCGCTGTGCTTTGAAGCCAGGAGGAACCACAGCAGCTGCTGCACGCTCACACGTCTTCCTCCGCCAAATGATGGCGCGGCAGACTCACAGGCGGCAGCGGGGCGCTAACACAAGTCAGCTTTTGATGATGTTTGAATAAGACGATCACATTCTTCTTCTGCTGCTGCGGAATCCAGCGAACAAAAGCTGACAAATGCAAGACAAAAAAGTCGTCCTCAGTGGGATCCACGGTCCCATCTGTGACTGCAACTGTAGTCACAGAGGAGCATGAAATTCACTGTGGGACATTTCATTTAGATTGTCACCTCCTCCTGTGCTTAAACAGGGCCCGTGTATGCTAAATACCAGAGAACGGGACTCTTTAGTGCAACAAATAAGCTTCTTATTTTTAATTGCCTCCCAAAAATCCCAGGAGCAGTGCCATTGTCCTGACATTCAGTGTGTGAGAGCTAAGGACACCCACAACACCCTTGAGTTGACTTTTGCCTCTGCCAACACATGACTGATCGCTGTCACTGCTGGAAAATAGCAACAATCAGACATGGTTTCAAAAAGGTCTGACAGTGAAGTCAAGTCATCTTAAAAATAAGTCTGAAGCAACAGAAAGGATGAGAAAAAGTATTTCTCTCAGGTGCTGCAGGATGACCTCTGCTCACCTCGGTGTCAGTGTGTATTTAAGATATAATAGAACCTGCTGAAAGAAACTGGCTGAAGTTATTCCTTTTTCTTCTTTAGCTCAAGACTGCAAGCTCCACTTCTTGCCTATTTCTGTCCTATTTAGGGTTTGGTAGTGGAGCAGAAAAGAAGACAGGTGGGAAAAATAAACCTGACTCTGCTTTTCTACTCAGCGTGGCATCAACATTCACTTCACACTCAGGTTCAACAAAGGGTGAAGTGTGACGCGCTAATAGCTGACAGGCTGAGCCAATGTCAGCGGACTGCTGAGCTCCAACATCTAATGGCTCACGTAGTGATATCTCTCAGAAAACACACTTCTTTAGGAGACCCAGGAACAATGAAGGAATATTCTCACATGGTCCTCAACATCATCGCTGGCTGCAAGCTGCTCATGAAGCTTACCTGCAAACGCCGGCCTCATGGTGAAGTCATGTTCGTCGATACGCAGCAGGTGGCTGGTCTTCACCTTTCGGGTTTTGGTTCCATCTGATACCTTCTTTGACAGAGGGCTGACAACACACAGAGAGGAGAGTTTTCTAAAGAAAAGTTTCACCATTGTTCAAGTCTGCCATAAAACAACAGTCAGGTGTCCAGATTAGACAACCTCTAATCATTCCTCTTGTTCATGCTGGTCATTAGGAGCTCCCTTCACAATAAACTTTCAACATAAGGGATGGGGGACAAAATCTACAACCCTCATTTGGAAAAACTCATTACAAAGTTTGTATGAAGCTAATGCACCAATGAGCCAATGCTGATTATCTGGGAACAATGGTGTGTGCAACAGTCTGGGATAGATTAAATAGTAGATGTGGGATAATTGTGCAGGTGGTAAAGACCTGAGTGGCTTTGACAAGAGCCAAGTCCATGTCTCAGTGGGTTGGAGTTGTTTTGGCAGCAGGTGAAGGAGCAACAGCATATTAGGTAAATATTTTCATCATGTTTTGGATAAGCAGTGAATGAGGCTTTATCGGGCTGAGTTAGACAGATCAAGTGGATATCTTCCAAAATTGCGGTTTGTTTTACTCCACCTCAACCAGAGAACAGACTGAACTTTATGCTAAAAATCCTGTTTTTTTTGGAAGACAGCCACTGGATCTGAAATTGATATGAGTGTTAAAGCCTCACATTTCAGTTCAGAAGACTTTTTTTGGATCATATGAGGTCTGTGGATTTTGTTACCTCTCACTTATATTTGAATTGCACTATAAACAGATATCCAGTATGGACAAAAGGACTGATGATAGTAAGAAAAGTGTTTCAAGTTTCACATGGGCACCACATTATGGTTTCAATACAGACTTTAGAATGTTTAAACCTACCCTTTAAAGTGCCAATGGTGTTTGGTCAAACTTGTGGGATTCTAGTTTTCTTTTTGTCAGTCAACACAAAAACACCAAAACTAATAATGTGTTACTTCATCTCTTGATACTTCTGATTCTGAATACATCGAATGCAATTTTTCAAAAATATGTGCCCTAAAACAACTTATGTTAATGTTCAAGTGGCAAACCCTTCAGAGCTGTACTGACAAGTGACAAGAGAAAAGTAGGAAGTCAGCTAAAATAGTTAAAGAGCACATGGAGGTAGTTGGGGTGGATGATGGGTCAACAAAATGTTGGACTTTATCATGAGAGGTTGCTGTTCGATTCCAGCCTGTGTTTTAATTTAACACTGAATCACTAAATTTGGACGACTTTCTGAGAGCACCACAACCTTAAGGCAACATATATGAGCATCACGTGACACCCACATATCAATTTTCCAGGACAGCAGCACCTTGATCCCAGTGAGTCTCCACAAATCCTCTACTTTAACTATAGGACAGGTTTAATGTGAGCTACAGGCTTCAAACAATGCAAAGCTCCATTTTTTCTTCCCACCTCTCTGCATACCACTTCCTACATTTGCACTGTTCATCAGCACTGAATGCAAATCATGAAATATCCAATTTGGACCTCTTTCCACTACACTTATCTATTCTGCCTGTGTTTCTAAGCTCCAAACCCACTGATTCCCACTGAGGACACAAATCTTAAGAAACACCTCACAAATACACAGTTTCATTTGAAAAATACTCAAACACCCACACACTGTACTTTTTAACAAACAAAAAAAAAGGAGAAAATAGTACACTCGTTGGTGGCTGAACACATTCAGTGGCAGATTAATCCACATGGCTCTTTAGTGAGTATTTCAGGCAGCAGGATGGTGAATGTAGGACTGAGTCAAAATAAACTACAGCGTGTGCGTTCATGGTAATGAGGAAACATGTCATCCAGAGCAACACTGTGACTCACTGATGTGCGCTTAATAGCTATTTGACAACAATGGAGCTCTGTCACACAAAGGAATAGGATACATCAGGCTTGCACACATAGTACTTAGTAGAATATGTCCATTGATGGTTTGTGCAGGAGATTAGTTGACAATGAGGAAAACAGAATATGTCCAGACTTAAACTTTATTTTTAGGAGAGTGGAAAGCTGTCTGGAATCAGCAATCTCAGTGTCCCCTCTTAATTTAATCTCACGTTGTTGCACATTCTAATAACTTTGTTTCTCTCGATGATTATAATTGCACATTCACAAGGTCAAAAAATTGGTCTAGCAGTATAAAGAAAAACTAAAAACCATGTGTCCAATTATCCGGGTAGGACTGCTTTAACAGTCAATTGATTTAGAAGTATAATTAGCAGCAAATCAACTCTCTTGTTGCAGCTTCTCAAAAATAAACTTTTGCTGGTGTTCTTGATGTAGCCCTGTGATACTGGCGACCTGTCCAGGGTGTCCCCTGGCTTCGCCCTGAGTCAGCTGGGATAGGCTCCAGTTCCCCCGCGATCCTAATGAGGATTAAGCGGTGTATAGATAATGGATGGATGGATGGTGTTCTTGGTCTCTTGTGACAGTAAATTAAATGTCGTTGGGGTTTGGACTGCGGTTGAGAAAACGAGCAGTTTGAAGGATTAATTTCAGCTTTGTGTAAGTGAGAAAGTTCTGTGCAGAGCCCCTTTTTGAAAGATGGAATCTGCCTGGTACAGTTCATTAGATAAGGAGAGGAAACCCAAATTTTGCCAGCTCCATGCAGGGACAACACAGCTGAAGCTGCTGCTGTTTGGAAATGACACAAGGGTGTCATGCTTGCCAGACAAGTAGAATTTCCGGAATTCCTAATTTTCCCAGTCTCTGGTCGCTCCCCTGTTACCCTCAAAGCAACCCCGATAACTGAAATAACATCTGGCACGTTTGTATATCGAGGAATGTATATTCTTTGCTGCAGATGCACGCAGAGCAGATCGATGCGCTCTGGCTGCTATTTACGCACAGTTTGGCTCCAACAATTCCCCTAATTCCAGGAAATTTATAGTGTGAAGACGGTGTAATGGGTAGCATTAGTTACCACTGAAGAACTAATGGACTGGGAATCGGCAGGAACAAGTTTAGCCACGGACAAATTGCGTGCAAATGTCAATATTCTGGGTGGAAAATGAAGTGCAGCCGAAATCAGCAAAGGGACTCTCTCGCCTTGAATTTTTCTCATTTCTTCCAAGCTTACATTTATTGTAACTGCTCTTTGGTGGTTTGGTGTCAAACTGGTAAAAGTGGTCATTGATTTATTCCACAGTATGCGTGCGTAAATGTGAATTGTTGGAGGGAGGATGGATGAAGCTCAGGTGTTTCTTCTAGATCTGCTGCCGGATGTTTCTCCAGTGCACATCTCTGGAGGTCAAATTCACCTGAATGTTTCATGCCGGGTAAATAAAAGAGTACTTACTTTCCAGGCTTGTGAGTCTCCGCCGGCGCGGACCAGCGCTTTTTCCTACTTTTGTGTTTCCGGCACTCCACGATTACGATCAAACACAAAAGTAAAAGCAGGAACCGGGCGTAACACGGCATGGTGAGTTCAAAAGTCCGGCAGCGAGTCGATCAGCGACGCCTTCAGTCTGCCTGCTGCAAGATGCACTGTGCGCGGAACCATCTTCCTTGTCCGATGCGGGAGGAAGAGTGTTGAGGGGGTCGAGGGGACTGTGGCGAACAAGTGCGCCGGCTGCTTTGCGGAGAGAGAACGGGATGGTGAAGTCTGATAAGCGCTCTGATTGGTCTTCAGACTCCAGAGGGGGCTCAGGAGCGCGCAGCATCAGCACCACATTCGGCGCGCAGCAATAAATAAATAAATAAATACATAAACAGACAAAAAACAAAGCAAAACACATCCCTACTGACGCATCGGGAGGCAGAGGCGGTGAAGGAAGTTAGTCCTCAGAGGAGAGAAAAGAAGGGGGGGGACATGCAGGGCTTAAACTGTGATGTGTGGTGTGGAGGGGGGCTCTGTGGGTTGCCATGGGTACACATGCGTGTGCGCGACGGGCAAAGTCTCTCCAAAGGTATGTTAGAATGAAAAATAATTCACAGATGATGGAGAGTAGCTCTGTGATTGATACATAACAGGGTCTGATCTGTGCTGACAACGTTGTGCTCTGAATGTGGCAGCTGATGACTAGAAAACATCTGTGCACCCTCTGGTGTATCGCTATCAAATATAGTAGTAGTGGTGTTAGGTTCCACTAAAGGAGAAGTGTTATGCTTGGAGCAATGTTTTGAATAAATACATTAAAACGTGATTGATTTAGATTCTAATAAAATATAGACAAACAATAATAATGTTATAATCTGGAAATAACTGGCTTGTATTACCTCCCTGTGGTATAATTTGACTTGATATTCTGCTCAAACCGTTTCCACAGTTTAATTTGACACTTTAACTTGGGAGGCCACCAATAATATCACTGCTGTAGACATCCTGCTATGAAACTGAAAAAGCAGAGACAGAGAGAGAGACAGAAAAAAACATAATTAAAACGCTTAAAGTGGCAGAAATATAGTTTGACTTCAGTGATCAGATTTTTCTCAAACAGCAAAATTATATCCCTATATGTTTTTAGCAGCTATATTATATTATTTCCAAGAGCTTTAATGCAAAATCAAAATGACAAATTAAGAGACCCAGGGCTTCCTTTTTTTTTTATTATTATTCATACTTTTGTAAAAACAGACATTCATAAAACATTTCGGGCTATAGTCTCGGTTTAAGTTATTAAAGCACCTCTCTGGTTGTTGAGTAAACGCTTAAAACACTGCTGTGCATCTAAACTACATATTTAGCAGATCTCATCACTGCCTGCCTTAAATTTAAATAGATGTAAGTATGTGTGTAAGTAAAGTCCGACGTGATCAGCAGGAGCAACAGTCAACTACAATCTGTTGGATTTTAAGTTTGAAGGTGGTGAGTGCAGTCAAAGTTGCAAGTTTGAGGGTGCCTTGTAAGGTGTTCCAGTCATGAGCTGTTGCAAAGTGAAAAGAGTTACGGCCAAAAATAGTAGAAGTATTGGGGATAATGAGTTTGATGCATTCACTAGACCTAGTACAATGAGAGTTATGGGCGACGTGAAGAAGAGAGGACAGGTAGGGAGGTGTCTTGCCCAGAATTGACTTGTGAACAAAATGAAACCAGTGGTGAAGTCGCCGAGTATGAAGGGAGGGCCACCTCACCAATTTATAGAGATTGCAGTGGTGAGTGTGGAAGGGTGCATTAGTGACAAAGTGGATGGCTGAGTGATAAAGAGTTCGCCAAAGAGGTCTTTAAGATAGAGAAATGTAAAAAGTATATACACATTACTGACGACAGATGTAGTGAGGATAGGCGTCCCCTATGAAGAGTGACTGTATCAGGGCTGAGAAAGCTTTGGCTCAATTTAACTCCTGGAAACACACTGTCACATGTTCACACCATCCACAGGACTGCTCTGAAAAATGTGATGTACTATTATTATTCTTATACACTATTGCAAAATTTTTCACGTCTCACAAATCTGAACATCATCTTTTTTTCCAGCACGGGACGGTGCGAGGGCATCTTCTGAAGCTGACGAATGGCCCGGATGTCCACATCTGTCCCGCTCTCGGGCTTCTGTTCACTGCAGCTGCCTGCAGTCTGGGTAGGAAAGTTCATGAAAGATGTGAAACTACATTAGAATCCATTGGAAAATAACACTATCTTATCTGATTGTTCAGCATATCTACAATCATTCTCACTCTTGGTTTACTTAGCAAGAACGTTTTTATATGGGGCTTTCTGTACAATTTTCCAAATCTCTTTTCTCATTGAGGACACAGTGTGCCACTCTAATGAAAGAACATCGTCCTTTTCAGATTTCTGACCTTCACCCTCCATCATACGGTTGACAGTTATGGTGTAAGTGCTTTCGGCACTACAGGCTCCCAACTTTACAGTAGTCTCTGTGGAAGCAGAACACTCTGTTCCCACATTCAACAAAGCAGTTTTCATCCCAAGAGATAAAAAGACATTATCCTGTCAAAAATCATGTTTTCAAGATAGAGATTCATCAATAAAAATATATTTCCCTCTTTTAAAAATAAGGTTTGTAAATTTCATGACTGGCTAACCCAAGTGATTGAGGAATGAGATAAAGGCTTCAATACCTTAGTTTGATGCCTTTTGGTTATTTAAGAATTTAAACTGCATCCTTTCTGCCTTTAGAAGCTGTTAAAGGAGCGTACAGGGAATAAAAATCTGCAGAAGAAAACGTGTTTCTTCATCTCCAGCTCTTTTTGTCTGTTTGAACTAAAGAAGTTTAAACATGATACAGATGATAAGTTTAAAGATATAAAAGCTTCCGGGCAAATATGAATCAGGTCCCGAGTCTATCAAAACAAGAGGAGTCTCCAGCTGAACAAAATAAGTGTGAATCTCTTCAAAGCAAGTCTTCATCAGAAAGTCAGAATCATCTCTCAAGTTCTGCTGTGAAAGATTTTGTAGTGATATTTAAGTTGTAAAGACAAAAAATAAATAAATAAACAAAAATAATTTCACTGTGTGCTTTATGGTTTGGAATGAACCAACAGATTACACTGCATGACAAAGCATCAGCATGTTAGCATTTAGCTGAAAGGGGACTGTTCTCTCAACAAAACTCTTATCTATCATTGCCAACTGAGAAATTAGTTCAAATGTCAGACTTACTTTGTTTTTGTGTTGTAAAACTCTCTTTATTCTTCTCATCAGCTTCATTTGTCGTCCTTCTGGTTGGTGCTACTTCTTGGCATCTGCAGTATTATTTGAACTACAAGTGTTGTGCCAAAAAGTGATTATCAGCCAAAAAAAAGTGACTGGAAAAATGATTCTTCCATCTCTGCAATATTTAAATTGCTCTCTGCCCTGGATTATAAACAATCAAGCTGTTTGTACCATTTGAAAAACTATTCTACTTGCAAAAAGTTATCGGAGACCTACATTGCGACTGAAATATTATAAATGCATTAAAATGACCCAAGTTCACTCATGAGTATTTTAAAGATTGTAGCTCATGGATCTACTGCAAAACATATCATTTCTTTATTTTATATACAAAACCCACCTGTAAATCATGTTAAATACAGTCTAAGCAGAGACAGCACAGACCAAACACATATAGTATTGCACACAACCATCCTAAATGTCAGGCCTGATAATGCCATGAACTGTAAACATCACAATTATTTTGTTACAAGAAGCATTTAAATTTCACAGACATTTACTAATGACATAAGGTTGTGTATATTTGTCATGCTATGACTGTTGGACTCAGATAAAAGCAGCTGTATGTGTGTATAATCTGGGCAATGTAGCTCAAACAAGAAGCTCACAATCATTTTTTGGCACAACATTGGCTCTCACCTGCAACAAAGTTAAACCTGCCCACTCCCATAAGATTTGCGTTGGGTCCCAGACTTCCAATGCAGCTGTCCTACACCGATGTTAAAGTGCAGCCTCGCAGAGGCTGCTAACAAGAGTGTAAAAGTCTCAGTTCTGTTTAAACATCAACTAATAAAATCCCACAGAGCACAGTGAGAATTAAATGAAATGATACTGCCGGTTCCACTGACATAAAAGGATGAAGTGTGAGATGTATACAGCTAATTCCTGTTGTTCATAGTAGCTATAGATAGTCACACATTGCTTGAGTCCTGCCAGGTGTTTGTGATTACTCCCATCTGTCATAAAATGTGAGATGACGGGGTATCAGAATGTATTTTATTACCACATAAGGACCTGGCAATTACCTGATCCATCATCAGGATTATTTTAAAGTACCAGCTATGCTACATATTCCCCATTGGACGTGTAATTAGAATGAGACATTATAAAACCTGACACATGGAATACACATTCTTTCTTTTAGGTGATTTATTTTCTGTTTATATCCCAGTATACCAGCCGTGGGCACAATGACTGAAGAGACAGATATGGAGAGGTTCCAATAATATGGATATTCGTAAAAAAAAAATTAAAAAAAAAAAATCTCTGCTGTCTTCACGTAATACCTGAACACCCACAGGTATGAGATGTTGCTCAAGTAGGAGAGAAACACCAGACAGGCTTGTTCCCTCCCTCAACAGGTAGACCGTTGCGACTACCTCTGAGCTATCTGTATGCTGCCAAGTTGCTGTACATGTCAAAAAGCTGTCAGCTATGATGTGCAAAGAATGAATTTAAATTGCTTCCCTGTTCCTGTGAGTCTCATCAGACAGATAAGCCCCTACTCAAAGTATATCAAAGAGGGTAAACGTTAGACAGGGTTTGGGTCTATTTATACAAGCAGAGAGAGGGGAGGAAAAAAAAAAAAAAAAAAAAAAGAGACTGTTTGCATACAGCTTCAGAGAATGCAAGACAAACAAGAGATTAATGCACAGGGACGTGTTGTGAATACCATGAAACAGCAGCGGAGACGGAGAGAGGAGCAGTGACGGAGGAGAGATTTAAATGAATGGGATTACAGTGTCCACAGAAAAAATGACTTCCTAATGGAAACAAATAAAAATCTGCCGTAGGCGTGAGAGCGGGGAATCAGATGGAGAATATACTGTTGCAAGTACACAGCGCCACAACTGCGTGTTTGGCAGACTTTCTGAAGACCACGTCTTGTTTACTGGTGCAAATAATCCCTAAAATTATCTCACCAGTAAACGTTGCCATGGCAATAACAGTTCAAAGCTCTCTGCCCCGATGCTGTTCTTGAGTAAACACGTCAAATTCAACAGATCCCGGATCAGTCAACTCATTCTCTGTGTAGGACTGCTGAGAATTATTTACACTGCAGGCTCTGTTTTGGGGGAAGCACAACAAGCAGTGCAAGCAGCGCTCTCCAACACTTTGGCATACATAGGATGTTAACATTTTTACTCGCACTTGTTGCAGGTGGTAGTTTCTTTATCCTTTATCCTCTGAACTCCAAGCAGTTTCTGAGCCATTTTTCTGTTTTCTGTTTAGGCTATATCATAACAAAAAAAATAAAAACAAAAATTAAATTTCTTTAATTAGTTATTTTTGAAAACTTGAAAAAACCTAGAGTCACCATGTACAACAAGTGTCCACAGGTGTTAGCAAGGCTGACAAAATAAGCTTTAACGCTACAAAATACAGATATTTTACTACATTTTTAATTTGTTCCCCTATTTACCACCAAACTGTACTCTGTAAACACAGCCTTGCAGTGCAGTCCAGCTGAAAAGTAGCTGAAATTTGGTCATGTGACTGTTGGTCACAGCGGAGTCAATAATGGCTTCTTAGTTGAGCAGATGAGTGCATAATTTTGTGGTTTTTACAGAATCTGATCAGAGAAAACTATTCATTTTTCCCAAATTTTAAAATGAGACATGTAGAAAAAAAAGGGAGGGATTTTGATAAAGTATCATAATATTAAGCTTTGATCTAAGCAATGTCTCAGATGATTAGCCTGCTGATTGTCAAGAGGTTGAAAATCTGACGATTCTTTCCGTTTTTACAGTTTTTATCTCTGTTATATGCTGTCATTTTGTTGATTTTTTTCAAAAAGTGTATCTTTCAAACCCACCACTGGGTTCTAAAGTTCAGATGATTAAAAATAGGCAGCACAAAGCAGCTTGTATTTTGTGGGCAGAACCACATTCTGTCTGGTGCAAAGTCCCTATATGCTTTGTCATTCTGTCAACAAGCAATTTCAATAAATACATGCTTAAAATTGTGAATAAACTAGTTTAATTACACACTCCGACCAATAGATGTATTTAAAACGTTTTTGAAATAGGAAAGTTTAATGTGATTATATGTTACAGAATATTCTGTGGCCACATTAAAAGCATACTTAATCAATTTAGCGAAACACTCCTGCAATTCTGTCAAAGTTACAATGGGGAGTTCAAGAGGGGCGCCATGCTGAATAATTGTTTGCACCACACACAGAATGACACAGATTGCTGTTGGCATATGAGAGTAATACAGGTGATTTTTTTCCAATGAAACACATACTTGCTCTGCTCGAAATTAGCGGTATGTGTCTGCTTGGATTTGAAAGTTTAGTTCAACTCGGAAGGTCTCTTCTTTATGTTGACTTACCCCTGACTGCAGCAACAACAGACCAGACTTCACACAGCATCCTCTGGAGACACAACAGGCTTTATGCTACTGTTTCCAAACATGCGCCAGCCTTCCCCAACACCTGGAAACACTAGGATATGTAAAATCCTTTAGACTCAGGAGGTGCTGTGAGGATACTGTCGCACTTCTACAAGAAACCATCATTATTAAGCAATATTCAAGGAGTAAGCGCTGTGCCTCTGTTGAGAAAAGCCTGACAATACTTGGATTATTTTTCTGGGTATTGTAGATAATAGCCTGCGTCAGATTTTGTGACCTTTGTCTTGACTGTTCACTTGTACGAGATGTGGTAACATTCCTGTAACAGAATCCCTCAATGATCACAGAACAGCATGTGCACTACAAATATTGGTAAATCCCTCTGCATGTATCTATAGATGAATATGGATGATTCTTACAGTATATGTTATCCACTAATGTTTTACGCTGCATGGAAAAGCTTCAGTCCATTAAATCCCTGCAGCCATCTGAAGGCAGCAGGACGCATGTGTTGATAAATCTGCAGCCTTTGATTTGAAAGCTTCTGCAACACACACCTCGACACACACGACACCGGTCAGCTATAACCCAGCATTCTGTCCGTGGTGGATTACTCATTAATCCTGTGCATCCCTGCCTGCTTTCCAGCAGTCAATTACAACATGATCAGTTACAGCTTGAAAAACACTCGAATTAAGACTGAAGAGACTCACTGTGCTTCCTGCCCTTATGCCATTACAGCAGAGCCCGGTATGTTGTTACTGAGCTGACCTGGCAGGAAGTTAAAACACATGAAAAAGCCGTTATAGCACATGCACTCAGTGCAGATGCTTCCATGATTAAATAATTAGACTGAGACAACAATCCCCCATAACTGCACGTTGTTGTCATATTATATTAAAGTTTTAATTAAATAATGGGAACAAGCGGCTGCCCTAGGATAGACAACAATTACATGGAAGGGGACATGTGGTGTGTGTGGCTGCTGAACTCATCACAAACAACAAAGGTTCCCGTTCTTAAAAATGCATGACGCTCTGGAGAGTAAAATTCACATTGATTAAAAGACACCCCGGAGGTGTTGTGGAGAGTGGAGCGCCTCCTCCGCAGGAATGAAAGTTCCCCCTCAGTGGAGATTGAACCCTCTGCTGATGAGCAGGGAGGGCAGAAAGTCAGTGTTAGCCACTGCCTCGGCTCTGGTTCCACTTCAGCTGGTCACAGTTCTGCAGGGGCGGTAGCAGAAGGGGTCGACTCGGGGTTGAGGTCACAAATCGTAGTCAAACTTATACTCGTGCGCCAGGTAGATTCTGCGGAAGATGAGCGCGGCCAGAGCTAGAGTGAGCACCACGATGAGGACTGCCGAGCCGGCGTGGCTTTCGTCCTGAGGCTGGCGAGCAGCCGGGACGAAAGCCGGTCTGCTGGCCGCTGGCTCTCTGCCGTCTCTCTGGCCCTGCTCTCTGTGCTGCTGGGAGCGACGCTGCCGGGGGCTGAGAGGACGACCGGAGCTGCTGCTGCTGCTGCTACTGCTGCTGCTGGTCCGGTGTTCATCTACACCTGCGGCTGGAGACTCCTCTGCCTGTAGACGAGGATGACATTAAGAGGATCACTGAGACAACACTAGACAAAATAATTAGTAATCAGCTACACCTTCTGTCCTCTGGAGCTGCTGTGTTATGTTCAGGTTGTGCTACAGCTCTATCATCACTCTGCTACTCTCCACTGGAAACATGAGTGTCTGTTCTTTAGCAGACACATTTCTAATAATAGCTTCACTGTTGTGCCAACATACACACATAAATACATTTTTGCATCTCATTTATTTTAGAGACCTCTTCCCCTCCGTGAACTTAGCAACCCGTAACCTGAACTTTTAACTGTTGTCTCGGGTTTTGATTTTGTTTACACTGTCCTCTACCCAATTTCAAGGCAACACCCAGCAGCAATATTATGGAGGTGATACTAAATCCAGTTCTTAGTATTTACAGTGTTAGAGGTTAGGGTTATGGGCTTGCAGAGCTGTTGCCTGAAGCAGGTCAAGCAGATGTTGCTCGTAATATGTCAAACAGATGTGTTGTGACATCTCAACTACAACAAACACATTGCAGAGTAGCAACCACCATTTCACCTCTTTGTTTTTTAATGAACAACAACAGCGAACACGCACACTTACTTCCCGGTTTGTAAAATACATTCGAAAAGTAAAGCAGAGTAGTCATTAAGTTACCACAGCATAAAGCAGCTTTAGATGTGTGTAACCGATGCCACGTGGCTGTCATTTATTCCGTTATTAGCTTATTGTCCTACTCCACCTTGTCTTTCATCTGTAGCCTATTTCTCTGAACAGCCTATGTAGAGTAGCACACATCCACATTAAGCCAGTAAAGCTATAATTCCGTATTTTTCTATCCGTTTCAGTCCTCTGACCTCAGTCGGGGAGCGTAAATCTCATGCAAAAGCAGCTTTCGTGATCACTCATTTTACGTGTCAGCGTAGGCGATCGCACAGCACAGCGCCTCTCATTAAACTGTATTTATGCTGATTCTGTCATACGGTGAAATCAGCAGCGAAGCCAACACCTTGGAAACGACTGCAGGCTAAAGGAACTTAGCTGCCTGAGGACACTGATCATAAGACATTGTAACTCTGATAACTGACAGTCATTTTTTTTTTTTTTACACCAAAAAATCATTGGTTTAAATGTCTTAAATGTGAATGTTTCTGTTTGTTTTAATCTTCTATGGTGGTAAACTCACTATGTCTGAATTGTTGGTTGCACAAAAACAGATATTGAAGCTCTGGGAACGAGTGTGGAGTATTTTTCCACTATTCTCTGACATTTTACTTTCCATACACCCAACTAATTAATTGAGAAAACAGAATAGAAAGAAAGCCATTTCAAACATAATGGCAAAAAAAGTAGTACAAATAACCAATAAAATGAACAGTAAACATGCAGGAGTTGTCCTCAATTTGTGCTTATTTGTGCTTATTTATGTTAACACCTCCAGTCACCATGTGGCACTTCTTTGTTTTCGTCTGACAATTGAGGGCTGTATATAAAGAAGAGAAAGTGGAGCAGCATCAGGTGCTTCTTATTAATCATGACGCAAACAGATCTTTTGGCAGCACGTCTGTGCAAAGTTTTATTTTGATGCCTTTTGCACGTCTTATTGTTATGGATTTATATGAATAGTTTTGAAGTCAACAAGTGGTGAGCTGAACCTTTGCTTAAGAAAACTGAACTCTGAGGACAAACGGAGCATTTGTTGAAAGCACACATCATTAAAAGTTTGCCAGGTACAACTGCTTAGTGGTGTTTTCAAAAGGGTAAATAATCACCACAAAATATGAACAGCAACTTCTCAATAAAGAAAATAAATAACTACTTGTCAGTGCATGTCTGAAAAGAAGTAGGCAGGACTTTTCCCTTTATTATAACTCAAATAACCTCATCAGTGTATATCCTATATACATTAACTTTATCAACATCCAGATGCCAGTCCAACAGCAACATCAACAACAACAATATGAGTCACAGTCCTGAGTGTAACCAACTCTCTGCATCTTCCACATCTTTCTGAACTGATTTATATTTATGCTTTGCTTGACATCTAACATCGAAGCATTCCACAAATTCATGCTACAAATTGAAATACACATACTCTTCAGAGTGGTGCGGTGAATTCTTTATTTTTTGCTTTAAAATTCTATTTCCTTCTTTCTTCTCTCTGCCAGAAAACCTTATTTGTCTGTTGGCAGGAAAAAAATTATATCTTACTTTGTACATTATTTGAGCAGTCTCAGACTGCACGAAGAACAAAATGCTAAGAGTGTTCTCATAATGCTGCATTGTTTACTAAACTTACAGCTATTTTTCTATAGTATGCATAATGATTGCAAGATGCTTTTGTAGATGTTTGCCGACACCTCCGCACAGTAATTTAGATGCACTAATATGGGTGAGCAATACATTGTATAATGCTTTATGATTCAGGATGTATCTTGTTTTTGCCAGAATTGCAACGTTCCAGGCCAGTTTTCCTTATACATTGGTTATATGAGGCTTCCAGCACATTTTGTGGCCTATCATACTCAGACATCTGTTTTCATATGTTTATAAGGAGCTTTTCCAACATCTTTGACAATTTGGAATGTAAAGACACAGCCCATTATTAGTAAAGTGAAGTCTATCCCCAGCTTTATGTAATGAGATAACTGACAATTTTTGTTTTGCATGGAAATGTACCTGGAAAATTTAAGTTAATTACTTTCTTGACTGTCAATTTACCTGCAGTCAGTAGATGTTCTCTTCTTACACTCATCAACTATTTCAGAAATTTCTTTTTCTTCTACTGCACTAATGATCATTGAGCTCCCCCCCATAATTAGAAAAAAATCTCCTTCTGTTATCTCCGGATCATTAAAAAAATACAAAACAGTTAATCGATATTAGAAATTCCATTGATTACACCCCTGCTTGGCATTAATGTACTTACATACACAAATGCGCAAAAGAGTGCCAGCACAAACGGTGCAGAGATACAGAAAAACAAACCTTGGAAGCACATTTTTACAAAGTTCTGTGTTCGCCATCACTAGAAACTTACTTTTCCTTTTCTGCTTTTTCATAGAAATTTTTAATTCATGAGCTTCCTGGATCAGCACATTAAAAACTAAAACTCTCGTTCATCACCATCAATACTTCAAGTTAGTTAAAGATAAAGTTAGGAATCTCCTGTTCATTTAAAGTGAAAAGTGCAGACAGCATGAGTCTCTGGAGGGCAGGAGGGCTATGAGGGAGATGACTAACCAATGAGCAGTGCTGATGGCCTCAGCTTTTGCACAGGAAACATACATTTCACCCAATTAGAGGATGGCTGGAGGGAGGCTGGAGAAACTGGGGGGGAGGGGGATGGCAGTAAACAGTGCACAGTCATCATACATCCCGCTGTACTCTGTACAGCAGTGAGGGATACCATGGGCCAGCCTGTCTCATCCTGGAGTTTTAAGTCTTTTCCCTCCAACTCCAGCAGCAGATGGTGAGTACTATTTCTGACATGGCCCCCCTCAGTATATCCAAATACAGAAACCCTGATCTAAGCTGACCCTCCTCTCTGCTCCTTCAGACTTTGTCTGTCTCTGTGATTCTCTGGGTAGCAGCTGGCGACAAAATCAATCCTCTTAGGCAACAAAGCTCACCCATATCATCAGAATTGGTGAAGAGAAGCTGTGGAAACACAGGCTTCGAGCTACCGCAGCACATCCACTATGATGTTAAGGGAGAAAAGTGATGTCTAGTTGTTTGATTTCACACACTAACTCAGTGTAACCAATATAAATGGCATGAAGAATTATATCTGTTCATACACATGGAAATGATTTTGGAGCTCAGTAGGATGTCAGCAGGTGATGAAGCTTGCCACCAATTAAAAACAACACTGTGAAAATTGGGAAATTGACTGCATATACACAGCACTATACAAACTTGTGATTGTACACTGTGGGGCTTCCGAACACCCACTATTTCGTCCAACATTTTGAAGGTGAAATAGACTGAAAAACAAACCAGTCAATCCTGAAAAAAATTTACTTTTGTTAACAGTGGAAGAAGAATTTTTCCAAATAATCCTTAGCACTGTAAGTATTCGGACCCATTCAGCTTTCACACACTTTATTGTGTTCTAGATATGATTTTAAACTGATTAAATTATATATATATATTTCAAGTCAATCTACACTCAACAGCTCATAATGACAAAGTGAAAAAAAAAAAAAAGGAAATTACTTATACCGTCAACACTGATCAGGACGTTGTTATGGTAGATTTGGATTTGCAGTTGTTGCATTACTGTGATGACGTGTTCATTTGACTGGTATATAAAGGATCAATGTCCAGAAAGTAGAGTCATCTAGTTGCAGAAATTGAATATTTTATTTATAATTATGCTTTCATTAGTGCATTATTACCTGTTGCTATGAACTGTTGTTTTGTTAGCTTATAATGGGCCTGTGATATCCTCGTACACCATGTTTCTACAGTCCTCCAGAACAGACAAACCAAACACTGGCTCTAGAGAGGGGCTTTCATGTTTTCATACTAAAGTGGCAGCCACTGTAGGATTTCCTACACACTTAGAAAGGGAAGAGTATTCTGTTGGTTGCAATCTGTTAACCTCACTGCTAGATTCTACTAATCCTACCTAAATCCCCTTCATCATGATATTTATTAGCTTTACTTAAAATGCCTGAGTTTTTACACATAAAAGGCTTAAGTCTCTTGTGATATGCTCAGTGAACTTGAGAGGATGTTAGGCCTCTTCATATTTTGGATTTGATGAATGCTTGACGAGAATTAGCAGTTTCCCTTTTCCTCCCTGCTCTCTTCAAATTCTCTTCAAAAACAAAAAAATAAATAAAACTTGAGTGGTGATGGACCCCAAGCATCAGAGCTCTTGTTTCTTTATTACTCACAAATCAAGCAGATTCATGTCACTGAATCTCCTTTTCAGCAATTACTGAAATGCAAAGCGGTGGCATTAGTTACACCTGCGTTTTGTAAGTCAACAGAGTCAGTTTTTGTTTCATTCTTCCTCTGGCCATGTATGACTCATCTACAGTGGCTCTGATATGCAACGAACACATAGTCTTAGCATCAGAATGTGGGTATTTCTCAGAAAGGAAAATTTCTCGTTGTTGGGCATTCGCCTACAAATCACATACGCTTCACATTATTGCTGGCAATTTTCCAAAACATAACCCAAAGGATAATTCCAGTTGATTACAACTTGGATTCTATCTTCTTGTTCTGGCCATCATTTCCATGCAGAATGAAAACAATTTACTCACCAAAGCAGTAAATGCTGAAATCTGGGAACAGAATATGCTTTGAACTAGAATCAGTGCCTCAAGGTTTGTATTCTTTCTCCAACTGTTCAAGTTTTCACTTCATATCTGTGTCTATACAGACCTGACCTTTTGGATATAAAATGTCATCATTTCATTGTTTTCTCAATTTTTTTGTGAAATTTTCTCAAAATTAGTATGCAAATTCTTGAGTCATGGCCAAATAGAATTACCTCTGCCAGTCAGCAAAGTTGACGTTTACATCCCTGTCTGTCTCAATTCATCCAATATGTGGTGAAGACTTTGAAGGAATTCAGTAGGGGGACATCCAAAAGTAGTATTTTTGTAGAACACTACCTTACAGTGACGTTAACTTTTGATTTTCTAGATATAAATCGCTTCATCATTTTATTCTAATCAACATTTATTCAAACTTTGTTTAGATTAGCATATGACTTCTTTGGTAAAAAAAAAAAAAAACAAGCTTTGTGAGGCCACAGTGACCTTTAATCAGTTTAAAGTGACAATCTAATTTCTTTGTTGTCAAACTGCTTGTTCTCTTTAGTGCCATAACCACATTAGTAGATCTCAGCAGATAAACTGATCAACACCATGCTCTAATATCACAGGTAGATGCAATACTACAAATGCAAAGCCCTATTTGCATTAAATCTGAATTACCTGGGTACCTTGTGTGGTTTAGAAATAACTCGCCCGAGACCTTGGCTCGTGTGGCCCTTTGCACAGAATATGCGAGGTGTGCATTTTGTTCAAATGCATTGATTTTATCTGCAGATATGATATTAATAGGCTGCCATGAAATAACTATTGAGGCTATTGAAAGAGAGAAAAACGTTCCTTGCAGCATGTTATCCATCTATTCATTCTTTGAAATTTTGCTATTCCGAGGTTTTGTGACTGGAGTCTGCATGCTGTGTAGTGACATGAGCCTCATGAAATTGAATCCAAAATGTTGTTCAAATTTTTATCTGTATTTGTCAGCGCAGCCTCCATAATACTTGTGCAGAAAGGGGATGAAGAATGGTGTGGAAAAAAACAACAACCTTGCAAAAATATGATAAAAACATTCAAAAATATCCCATATCCCAAACCCTTATCACAGAAATGCTGAATCACACAGGACTAATACTATCACAGGACCTCAATATTTGGTAATTAGTGGCTGAAGTTTTACTTTATAAATTAAGGATATGGCAGATTTGCACGGCATTATAATGACCTCCACAATATTACACATTCTTAGAGGCCCCCAGTTAATGATAGTCTTGTACAAACAGGGCTTAAGACCCAATTTTTTAACAAACCAGAATTATTTCCATTTTTACAGGGCTCTTTTCCTACGAGTGAGCTGTTTGTTTGGATCCATATTAAGTTTTACTTTGGCAACAACTACTTTTTTGGGGGGTACAGGGACCTTTTTTAGAATAGCACAGTATGTTACAGTACAATGTCAGTGAGGTTTGAGACATGGCTGAGATGTGGAATCGGGCACAGTCAACAATTCAGAATGTAAACTGAGCCAAAACACACTGTATTATCACAAAAGCTATTCAACTTTAAGAAACGGTTCAGTATTCACTGTGAAACTATCTAAATTATGTTTCAAGTGCTGATTTTAATAGCACACTAAAGTAAACCCAGAGGATGGTACAGCCATCTAAAAAACAGAATGCTTTGTGAAATTGTTATCAAGCAATTCATTTGTAGCTGATAGACTAAAACATATGAAACCATGGGGACAGTTCGTTCTGTAGGCGGTGGGCCGGCTGCAGGCAGCTTGTGCGCCGTCCTGTGTAATCCTAGAGTGGCAGTAAAACACCTACCTGTTCAGCCAGGGGCCGTTCAACAGCTTCCTGGCCTGCAGATGTGGAGGTGTCTCCCTGGGTGAGCACTGAAGGATCACTTTCTGCGCCTCCACTTTCGCTAGCTTGTCTGGATAAACTGGACTCTGCCTGTATGGATACACAGGGAAAGGCAGTCATCTGCAGCGTGCTATGGCTCCTGTCACAGGACTAGAAATGATTACCTGTCACATTTACTTCCATAACATACTGTTTGTACACACGTGGACAAAATTGTTGGTACCCCTCGGTTAATGAAAGAAAAACCCACAACGGTTACAGAAATGACTTGAATCTGACAAAAGTAATAATAAATAAAAAAAATTCTATGAAAATTAACCAATGAAAATCAGACACTGCTGTTGAACCATGGTTTAACAGAATTATTTAAAAAATAAACTCATGAAACAGGCCTGGACAAAAATGATGGTACCCTTAACTTAATATTTTGTTGCACAACCTTTTGAGGCAATCACTGCAATCAAATGACTTCTGTAACTGTCAATGAGACTTGTGCACCTCTCAGCAGGTATTCTGGCCCACTCCTCATGAGCAGACTGCTCCAGTTGTCTCAGGTTTGAAGGGTGCCTTCTCCAGACAGCATGTTTCCGCTCCTTCCACAGATGTTTTGTAGGATTTAGATCAGGGCTCATAGAAAGCCACTTCAGAATAGTCCAATGTTTTCCTCTTAGCCATTCTTGGGTGTTTCTAGCTGTGTGTGTTTTGGCTCATTATCCTGTTGCAAGACCCATGACCTGCAACTGAGACCAAGCTTTCTGACACTGGGCAGCACATTTCTCTCTAGAATACCTTGACAGTCTTGAGATTTCATTGCACCCTGCACAGATTCAAGACACCCTGTGCCACATGCAGCCCCAGAACATAACAGAGCCTCCTCCATGTTTCACAGTAGGGACAGTGTTCTTTTCTTGATATGCTTCATTTTTGCATCTGAACATAGAGCTGATGTGCCTTGCCAAAAAGTTCCAATTTTGTCTCGTCTGTCCATTGGACATTCTCCCAGAAGCTTTGTGGCTTTTGTGGCTTGTCAACATGCAGTTTGGCAAATTCCAATCTGGCTTTTTTATGATTTGTTTTCAACACTGGTGTCCTCTTTGGTCGTCTCCCATGAAGTCCACTTTGGCTCAAACAACGACGGATGGTGTGATCTGACACTGATGTACCCTGACCTTGGAGTTCACCTTTAATGTCTTTAGAGGTTGTTCTGGGCTCTTTTGTTACCATTCGTATTCTCGGTCTCTTCCATTTGTCATCAGTTTTTCTCCTGCGGCCACATCCAGGGAGGTTGGCTACAGTCCCATGGATCTTAAGAGTGCATCCACGATAGGACCAGGCGGGGGTGGCACAAGCCATCTCACCGATTTCAATGAAACTTAGCCAGTTTAAAGGGGTCCACCCAAAACTACTTCAGTCTAAGTTTAAGGAAATTTGGTCAAACTGGGGGGATTTCACCACCCCTCCTTGTTTTTTTTT